>NC_045753.1:23243456-23244661 GCF_008692095.1 Etheostoma spectabile
GAAACCATCCAGCAAATAGACGGTACCATAGGGAGGCTAGCTGAAACGTTTCCAGGGAACAGAACAAAACACAACAAACGCGTAACAATCATCCACTCCAATATATTGAAGCCTGAAACCTTCATCATCATAATCCCAAATAATGTTCAAAGATCGTCTCCATCTGCTGAGTAGGACTGCAAGATGCGGTTGAAAGCTCTGGGGGGGGGAAGATGTCAGGATGTTACAAGTGCAAAAAAAGTCAAAAGTAATGATTAGTTTGACAAGGCACAAAACAGTCACCTTGTCATGAACATTTTAGCTTTGAATCAAAGCTAAGAAGGTACTGTTATTTTATGCCTTATACCCACAAGAAACTAACCATACAGATATCTGAGTAATTTCTCTTCTTATGACCATTAAATGTACATGTTTCTACACCACTGAATCTTGAAATGTTACATCATCATCTCCTCTGTCTCTATAGGTGGACGGCATCCTGAAGGCAGTGCTCCGCGATGAGATCATTGCGTGGCACAAGAAGACCCAGGAGGACACGTCCATGCCTCTGTCCCCGGCCGGCCAACCGGAGAACATGGACTCCCAGCAGTTGGTGTCATTGGTCCAGAAGGCTGTCACGGCCATCATGACCCGCCTCCACAACCTGGCTCAGTTCGAGGGTGGAGAGAGTAAAGTCAACACGCTGGTGGCTGCAGCGAACAGCCTGGACAATCTGTGTCGCATGGACCCAGCCTGGCACCCCTGGCTCTGAGGCAACCCAGAGGAACAGATGGGACACAGTGGAGGACAATGACAAGGATAACAGGCAGGGAAAGAAAATGTGTTTTTGTTACGTGTCTGACAAACACAGTGTGTTAGATGTATGTTAATCATCACTGTAACAGAAGCCTGATAGACATGTTGGACTCAGTCCCTCTTGATCAAAGTACACTGAAATAGTTTGCGAAGTGGATTCAGATGAAAACAAAGGCCCTGACTGTCACATTGATAGTCTGAATAGGGCTAACCAGTATCCACAATAGTTATAACTGGACTGCTAATATCTTTTTATCAAACCACAGTTTCTCCTTCAACTTATATTTATTTTTATAACTAAATGACAGGGTCTCTGTGATGCCAGTTGCCCCTGTCTCACACGAAGACAGTACAAATATTTGAGTAGGTATCATAATGAGCCGCACTCATGTTTATGGGAGTTTTTTTTT
>NC_045753.1:23244671-23246214 GCF_008692095.1 Etheostoma spectabile
AATTTAAGAGATGAGAAAATCTTCTGTTGTTTGCTTTAGCTGTGTCTGTGTTGTATTTCGCCCGCAACAAGAGCTCACGATTTTTACACTTACATTTTTTCCCCTCTAAAACAGCCATTTGTCCTCCTCAAATTTGTATTATTTTTTATTTAACCTGAAAAAAATACCTAGCTTCTTTTCTATTCCTGTCAAATCTTGTGAAACAGATGATGCTCTTTAATTATTATTTTTGACCCACTGCCTAAACTTTATTAGTAACCTGTTTGACTCATCCAAAAGCCATTTTACCTTATATTTCTTATGTCTGTCCATCAGTCCTGTTGTAATATAACAAAGTAAAACGTCCGGGCGAATTGACACTGTAATAAGCTACAACTGCAATGCAAATCTCTTCCCCCCTTTATGTAAAGGTACAGTGCTTTTTTCAACAGAACTATTATCTCTTGCCTTGTAAATAAGCATTTTGTTTTAATAAAATGCTCTTTTTTTAAAATACAGATGTTGCTATTTGCTTTTTTACAGTACACCGCAGAGCCTTTCTTTCTTCTTTAAGATGTACAGTACAGGGCGCCCGGGTAGCTCAGTTGGTAGTGTGCTCCCTTAGAGGCAGCGGCTGCAGGTTTGACTCCAACCTGCGGCCCTTTGCTGTATGTCAATCCCACCCCTCTCTCCCATTTCATGTCTTCAGCTGTCCTATAAACATTAAGGCCCAAAATGCCCCCAAAAAATAATCTTTAAAAATAAATGAAACATGTACAGTACTTTAGGATTGTTCCAATCTCAAAAATACGCTCACAGTTAACATAAAGCAAAATTAGGTTTCTTACGGAGTTGTTGTTTTTTAATATCAGTTGTAAAACAGCAATAATAAGCAGTAATCCCCATCTGCGCCTCACATCTACTGCATCACTGTCACAGCAATAATCATCCCGAAGCACGCACTCTTGGATCTTATTGCCGTAATAACTCACGCTGTGAAATGACTCCAGACGAACCATTCTCTGTTGCCGCCATCCTCGCGGTTCACAGTTAGTAGACATTTATGGAGAGGCATTTCAGCGCAGCGGTGTTGAATTAAAAAATGCTGCTTCTGTCTCGTGGTCGTGGAGGCGCGATCACCTTGTGGCCATTCCCTCCCTCTGGTTAGAACGTCCTGCGGAGGTGTGTTGAGGCGTTTCTGTCCTCCGCTGGTGTTTGATTAATGCGTGCCAGTAGATCTCCGAGTGGGCCGGCCTCGCTTGACTTATACACACTGTCAGCCGGCCTGCCTGCACTCGTAAACAAAGGTTATATCTCTGTTCGCCTCTTTACAGTCCACATACAGGGCCTCTCTGCCTCTCAGCATGTTCACACACCGTCCTAACATTTCTCTTCCTCTCTGATCCACACACGAAAAGGAAACACTGTATGTCTCCAGGTCTCAGCAGCTGGTAGTTTCCAACATTAACCACCATATACTTCCTTCTTATATTTGCTCACATTTTTAAGAGGCAGCAGTGTTTTTATTTTTGCTCAAATGCTTGAAAGATATATATATATATAT
>NC_045753.1:23246224-23247732 GCF_008692095.1 Etheostoma spectabile
ATATATATATATATATTTCTTTCACCTCACATTTCTCTTCATTCTGAATGGAAATGGTTAGAAGATAATTCAAGCTGTCTGGTTTTCTGATAAGGTGAGGCATGTCACGCAGACATCTGACTCATTTTCATGTTTGGACATTGTAAGATACTCTATGTTGAAGTGTACAATCTGTGCTGTCAGGGTAGAAAAGTGGAAAGTTTCCACACAATACTAAAACTCTCAAAACTTAATTGAACTACAAAAAAGAAAAGGCAATGTTTCTACCCTACTGCATCGTCATTAGGCGAATGTCCAGCATGACAAAGGACAAGGTATGCACAAAATGACTTAAATCCTGTTGACTTCATAGTCGAGTAACCCTCCAGATACAGTGCATCATAAATAATGGAAAAAATGCCACAGCAGTTACAGAAAACACAAAAATACGTGGAATACTTTGTGATCCTTTGGCTGAAAAAAACAACAAAAACATTCTCATTTCTTGAGTATGTCCTCTAACACAAAGAAGTCAGTTAACATCAGAGTTGAACTCTTATCGTTTTCTAGTACTGTCTCGGCTGATCAGTTGGTTCCTGGATGCAATCACATCGCCCAGCAGAGTCCCACTGGTATCAACAGAAGCTAGGCTGACCCCGGGACCTGGAACCAATGCCTGTCCAGAAACTGATAATAGTCTTGTCATGTCATAAGACCAAAGCATGAAGGAGGGATTAAGTTTCTCAGTGGAGAAACACATCCACTGTGTTTTGTTCAAAGTCTTTTTGAATGATTGTGTTTGAAGTTCTGAGTGCCCAATGTTGGGACCGGCATCCATTTCACGCCTCAGGTATCTCTTCCGATTTGAGAGAGATTAGGTGAAATATGAAATCAACAAAACACACACACACACACAGGGCCCTCCTTCCCATAAAATGTGTCATAGCTCGCCTTCTGGGGTCTTCTGTTGGCATCTTGTGACTGCGGACAAATAAAACAGGAGCAGAGACCTCCACTTCCTTTTCTTTCCTTTTCTCCCTGCTTGATATGAGTAAAGTGGAGGTGAAAGGCTTCACCTCCTCCACCCCCACACGTCTCCCTCCCTGCCTCTCTAGTAGTGTGAGAGGAGTAGAGGTGATTGATGTGCTCCGGTGGGAGTGGAGGTGTAGAGCCTGGATGATCATCAGTAGTAGCACAGAGCAGAGATCCCAGAGGACACACCAAAGCAGGAATAGATCCTGGCAGCACCAGATGATGAAATCTCACCCCTCCAATGATCCCCATCCCCGTAGTGGATGGCTGAGCGGGAAGGAGGAGGGAGATTTTTTCAGAAAGTGTTGGTTGTATTTACCAAATAAGCTGTCATATATCTCACAAGACGCGTTCAGATACAGTGTAATGAAAACTTAGAGCCGACATGTGAGTACACAGATCAGTGGTTGTTACATCGAGACTGCTGATTCACAGAGACGTGGATACCGCTGTAAAGAGAACAGGGGGGGGAGGGGGGGGGGCGGCACTTCACAAAA
>NC_045753.1:23247742-23248771 GCF_008692095.1 Etheostoma spectabile
ACTTCTTGCCTCGCTTTCGTAATTCATCATTCAAGACCAGGAACTCCTTTCTTCTGTTTTCACAGCCAGCATCCAATTATACATCACATTGTATCAGACCTCGTAGCGCAGTAGGGGAACACGCTTCTTTGTATCCTCATGTAAACAAACAGTATTAATCAAATAATGATTGTGTGTGGATCTTTAGTCTGGGAAGCAACGCATCTCGTATGTAGCAGCGGAGGATTTGTTTTGTTACTCAGTGAAGGAGCCCCATTAGGACTTCTAATGGCATTTCCACTCAGAGGATTTGAGCTCATTAGTTTGGTGTCTAAAATCTGCCATTATGATTTTAATTGCCCAAGCTGTACACAACAGTACGGGAAGCAATCAAAGTCACTCTTTTTCTCTGGGTTGACAGTGATGAAGCAGCGGCACATCAACAACTCACGCGCTGATTTAAATATGTACTATTAGCTACACTTTGTATCGACAGAGAGCACAGCGGGTTTACGTGAGCATTTCAACTTTAAAATCTTTGATATTAATGAAACCCTTCACTGGATCTCTGTAAAACTAACCTAATTTTAAACAGTATTTCATCAACAGATCTCGTGACTAAACATACATATTTTCAGTATATGTACTGTACTATCAAACAAGTCATGAGCATAATGTAACTTCCTGGGTTGGAATGCTCCAGTTATAGTGAAGGGAACTCCGCTATAATTCCAACCTTAACATAGAAACACAGGAGTGTCCTGGATAATGTGACGGTCATAGGTTTATCAAAAGATTTGATCATTTCTGCGTCATTTTGACATGGCAGTGGCTCAAAATACTGCAATATTTTAGTTTTTACTGCAATATTGAGCCTTAGGAGAAGAAGCCTGAGGCACAAGTCAGTCGCTTGTTGAATCGTTAAAAAAAGAAAGTTAATAAGTCAGTTGGCGTGCAGACAGGCAATTTTGTTACTTTAAAGGTCCCATGACATGGTGCTTTTTAGATTCTTTTATATAGACCTTAGTGGTCCCCTAATACCATATCTGA
>NC_045753.1:23248781-23249133 GCF_008692095.1 Etheostoma spectabile
CTTTCCTGAAATTCAGCCTTGGTGCAGAATCACAGCCACTAGAGTCAGTCAGAGTCAGAGTACAGTCCCACAAAGAGCTTTCCTCAGTATGTGCCATTTCTGTGTCTGTAACTTTTTTGGGGGGGGGGCAAGGTGGAAGCTGGGGCTGTGGTCTTGACCATCTGCCACTTTGCTCCTTTGAAAGCCATGATGTCTCTGTCTCATAGGTGGGCCAAATTCTCTGGGCGGGCAAAGCAGAGGAAGGGGAGGTAAGCTCAGATGGACCAATCTGGAATCTTGCCCCTTATGACCTCATAAGGTTCAAGATTCCAGATTGGCCCATCTGAGCTTTCATTTTCTCAAAGACAGAGCA
>NC_045753.1:23249143-23251304 GCF_008692095.1 Etheostoma spectabile
GGGCTCGGTTTACACCTATTGCCATTTCTAGCCACTGGGGGACCATAGCCAGGCTGGGAGAACGCATATTAATGTTAAAAAAACATCGTAAAGTGAAATTTTCATGCCATGGGACCTTTAAGACAGAGCTATGGCTAGCTGTTTCCGTTTCCAGTCTTTATGCCAAGCTAAGCTAACCAGCTGCTGGCTGTAGCCTTATATTTATAGAGCTTGGCATTGATCTGTCGGTGGCAGTAGTACAGTTCCAAGGGGATTTGGAACCTAAGGGTCGCCGGTTCAAGTACCCGTAAGGACCAAAGTACGGAGTGTGGACTGGTAGCTGGAGAAATGCCAGATCATCTCCTGGGCACTGCGAAGTTGGAGTTGAGCAAGGCACCACATCATCTCCGGGAGCTGCCCCCTCACTCTGACATCTCTCCATTAGAGCACATACGTAGGTCCTGTGTATTTCAGGCCTGTGTGTAACGTGTGTATCACTGTACCAAGCAGTGTAAAATGTACACTACCGGTCAAAAGTTTGGGTTCACTTACAAATTTCCATTTCACTCCATTATAGACAGCATAGCAGCTGATCTGAGTGGGGGGGCTGATCTTTAATGCAATATCTACATTGCCCATTATCAGCAACCATTCATCCAATGTTCCAAAGGCACATTCTGTTTACTAATCTGATATCATTTAAAAAACTAACTAAGAAAACATTGGACAACCCTTATGCAATTTTGTAAGCACATAATGTAATCTAAAAACTGCTGCCCTGGTTAAAAAAACAAGGCAACTGATCTCAGCTGGGATTCTGGCTATAATGGAGTGCAATGGAAATTTCTAAGTGACCCCAAACTTTTGACCGGTAGTGTAAATTTACTCTTACTGAATAAATAAAAGCATGTCTTCTTCTTCTTCTCGATCTTCTAGTCCAACTCCGCTAAAGTGTAGTTACCTACACACTATCCAACTAATGTTATTGAGAGAACTAATGAAGGAAAACATTTCAAAACACTTCATTGCTCCCACTTAGCAACTTCATAGCAACATCCTTGGTTGATGATGTCCTTAGATGGGGAATCTGTACTGAGTATGAAATGACAACGTTGACATTATCCTTTATTAGTGTTTATTGCCTTTGTCACCATCAGCTGTACTGGAGCGTGGAGCAGTAGAGCGTGATTAATTATGGAGTACTCTTGGCACTGAACATCATGCTGAAGTGGTATTAGTGTAAGTGTGCATGAAGTGTTGGTTACGGGTAATTCACATTGGCATTTTTTAAACATGGGACACATGCTCGGTATAACTGCATCTTTTGATTGCCAAGCCTTTTCCCCTCAAACAAATATGTGTGTTTGTTTTAGTTGTATTTGTTCACATTACTGTAAGTTACTGTAAGTCTCAAGCATATTGTGCAGTAGCTCGTCCTATATAAGTGGGTTGCAGGTGAACTGAGAGAAGAGCCCAGCTTTGGAGAAAAGAACATTAAAGTGAGTTTAAAGTACTGACTAGGACAGAAATACATGAAATATGAATGACCTGAATTCTGTTTTAGGATGTAGCCGTTTGATTGTGCTAACTTCCCAGTAACATCATCCACTGTTTTTCTTCCATTCTCCAGTTTCTCCTAATTCCGTCTCCACGCTCATTTCCTGCCTAAATCAAACGTGGCTGGCTGAGTGGTGCTCACATGATTCCTGATGTCAAACAGAATTTAGCACATCACAGCTCTTCAGAAATCAATTCTTGTGCGGAAGGGCTTGGTGAGAACCTTTCTGCTCCTGCTGCACACATTGATTCAGTGTCCGGAAATGTGCTGGCTGCTGTTGTCACATGTTACGGCATTAGAAGATCAAGGAGGGTCTGCAGCCAGTCACGTCAATTCCCAATGATGAGTTTTGGATTCGAATGAACGACGAGATCTGCCAGAAAGGTATCTAATGGTGCTTCAGCCTGGAATGACTCCTGCGACCAGTTTGAGGTGGTGTGGCTTCAAAGTAGAAATAATCACAAGTTGGTGGCTTTCATGCTATACACAATGCAGATGCTGCAGAAGTAGGTGTACAGTAGAAGAACAGTCGTGCTACCTGCTATGTGAACCCCTGCTGCAGTTTTAGATATTAACCCTCTGAGCCCGAGACACTCGCCCACGTGTAAAAAAGTACCTCTGATT
>NC_045753.1:23251314-23255328 GCF_008692095.1 Etheostoma spectabile
TAACTTTTGAACCATACAAGCGATTTACTCACTTTCGGTTTCGTTTAAATCCTGACCTTTTCGCATTTACAGCGGTCGTTTCCCTGTCTTTCTAGCCTCTACAGGGGATTTTCTATCCAGCCAGGAACTTCAGCCTCTCTGGGCTTTAAATCCATACTGTTATATCCAAGATTGATCCACTTTATGTCCATAATTCATCGCGTTTTGGCTCATTTCTGCCGCTGGCTCGCTCCTCCATCTCTACCCTCCTCTCCCATCTATTGTTTCAGGAAGTACATGCCCATATATGGAGATAAAGGCACCCCTCTTGTATGGAAGCCAGAGGGGACAAAAATGCCTATAACTCTATGAAGGCCAAATAGTGCACTATTTAGACACATATTTGCTTGTATAACATTGCGTGTGGTGTAATTAATAAATATGACATTATTATGTTGTTATTGGCTAAGTAAATGTCATGAGAGCAAAACGTCTGACTTTTTTGGAAAAATGCATGTATTTGGTCAACTGTATAGTTAAATGATTTTCTTCACAGTGTGACTCCCAAGATATGACAAGTGTTTTAGAATGAAATGGCTTAGGTTTTACTTATATGTCTGTGATATCAATACATACTGGAAGATTCATTTATTTTATATTATTATCTTTAAGGCCCTACAACCATTTTTAACATGCAAGTGACCTCACTGCAACCCAAATATTCCAATAACCCAGTTTGTCCTAAAAATGATGTTCATATCTTGACTGTAGACAACAGGGTGATGTTTTGCAAGCTTTTTTTATAAAATAATCCGACTGGAAATTAAACTGTAAAAATTGCCTCAGGGCCCCCAGGGTTAACGTTGGCATGCTAAATGGTCACAATCTTAGAGGATGTTAGAATGCTTCTTTTTGCTAATCAGCACACATTAAACACAGAGCTGAGGCTGAGGTGAAATAGTTCTGCAAGTATTTAGTCATAAACCAAAATATTGTGCCCTGAGTGATAGTGATGATGAAAAATATTGAGATATCACTTCAATAATTTAGCCTGAGGTGACCATGAATGATGTCACCAAATGTCATGGCAACCAATCCAATGATTGTTGAGGTGTTTTGCCTGAAACCACACATGTAGACCTCATGGTGGGGCTATAGGAAAGTCAGGGGCTCACCAAAGTCTTTGGGATTCATCCTTTGGGGAACATGAATATCGGTACCGAATTTCATGAAAAAGCATTTCACAATCTCTGCATTGAGTATAAATCAATTTGTAAAGTGAAAATCCAGAGACGTGTCTGTCTCCAGGATATGAACTGTAATTTAAATCCTGAGCACATTCATATTATATTTTCCAAGTTTGCTTTTATAGCAATGAACAGTGTTCTAATAAAAATTAACCAGCATCATCCTTTAAAAAGATGGTTAGGTTTGTCTTTCCCAGGTGAGGAGATACATTTCACACCCTTTTGAGTTTAGGGAAAAATGAAAACAGAGAATACATAACATATGTCACCAGGAATAAGTCAGCAAACCATTGCACCCCCTGATACTCTTGCTATTATGATCAATTCATTCCAGGAGTTATTCTGTGATGAAATGTTTTAATATACTTTATGGTGCACCGAGTTAGAGATAATCCATCTTTCCAAGAATCACTTTGATAAGCAAACCCACCGCACCTAACTTGTTTCATTGAGCTAGAAACAGCAAAAGCAGTAGTGATGGTGATTGGTCCAAAGAGCATATTGTTCAGTCAAGAAAAAGAAAGTACTGCACTCGTTATTCCAAATGCAGCCTGACGTAGGCTAACGCTGTGTTACATTGCTTCCCAACTTTAGTCCTCTAATAAGTTGCTGCATTTACCAGAGTGTCCCTGATCTAAATCATTCCTTATTAAACCTGTCAAATCAAAAGCAGCAGGACTGGAGTACGGTTGATTGAGGACACTGTTGCCGGGGTAATTGACAGCTCTGTTTCTAGGGTAATGGGGTGTTGGCAAGAATAAAATGATGTTACATAATTATGAGGCTTTGATGCCAAAAGTTATAGTTAGTAAGTTAAAGTTTTTTATATATATATATATATATATATATATTATATTATATATATAGATATACTTATATAGTTTAAATTACTATCTATAAATTTCTACATTTACATGTGCCATTATCAAGCAACCATTACAAGTACCAAAGGCACATGCTGTTTACTAATCTGATATCATTTTAAAAAACTAACTGAGAAAACATTGGAAAAATCTTAAAAAACAATGGAACTGATCTCAGCTGGCATTCTGGCTATAATGGAGTGCAATGGAAATTTCTAAGTGACCCTAAACTTTTGACCGGTAGTATGTATATATACACATATTTTTTGGGGTTTATGACCAAATACCTGCAGAACGTCAGCTGTACTTTGTGCTTAGTGCTAATTAGCAAATGTTAGCTTGCTAATATGCTAAGATAGTGAGTATGGTAAATGATACCCACATTGTCACTGTGAGCATGTTAGCATCTAGCATGGCTAATATGTCAAGTCACCTACGTTCAGCCTAATCCTTGGGAAATGCACAACAAATGATGCCAAATGCAAAATAACATCAGCTAAACCTGGTGGATGTTTTTCTTGCAGCACGACTGGTGGGGTTCCTACTTCGCTTGCAGCTCCTGTAGCCACTTCATCTCTAATAAGGCCTTTAATTGCCTGCCATCATGGCTTTGTCATGGACATGGCCAGCAGCAACAGAGCCGTCTCCCACCAGTGCTCCCCTCCACCCCGAGCCAATTAATGATTCTCTCAGGATGTCCTGATCAGACCAGGCAGAGAGCTGCTCAGCCAGGCTGACAACTGTTCTACCCTACTCCCTCCCTCCCTCCCTGCTGCCCCCCACACACCCACCCATCCATCCCAGCATCCTCAGCACTCTCCCTCTCCTCTGTGCCCAACCGCGTGATTTAATTTGTTTGGTAATATGAGGATTGGCATGTTCAGCCCAGCTTCACTCCAAAGTGAAATTGGACAAGGGCATTGGAGCCTCACCATGTAAAACCGCCTCACCTTGACAGCTGCTTGAGTGGGCAGCGGATTGGTGTGTGGGTGGGTGGGGGTGGGGGAGGCTGAAGGATGTACCTGAGAGGAAGGCAGACAGCAATTCACTTCTCTCTTTTCCACAGGGGAGTTTTGTGTCAGGAAGGGAGCCAGCTATGTAGAAGGAAGCTGTTTAAAGTGGAGACAAAGCACCAGGTGCTACTGGGGACCAGTCTGCTTCACAACAACGTGCTACAGCTCGTTCAATCGGTCCAATCAGCTTCCAGGGAGACTCTGGCAAAACAGCTCATCCTGTAATGCGTTTGTCAGCTCAGATCTTCAAACTCTGCATCTGATTGTAGAAATCACAGATACGTGGACAGGACAACTGCTTATTTTTTTATGTCCAGTTTTTTCAAACCCTCTCAAAATCCACAAAGCTGTTTATTGGCAAAAGATGTTTTTCGTGGTACTCTCTTTGTAGTGTAAAAGCATGACATGCATCTATCTGTAGTCTTATTTCCTGTGAACACGGGCTCTTGTTGCTGATGTTGTTTCACTTGTTTTATTTGTTGACATTTAATGCTATTTAAAAAATAATTAAACAGTAGTATTATATTTCATCATGAGTATAATGTAAAATGATAAAAACAAAGGCTCTGACCCAGTACGACTCTAACACTGGTTTCTTCGTTCATACCAAAGTGCCTTTGAAGAGAATCGCATCGTTCACAAACATAACGTTAAGAAGTAACTTTCACGTGAGTACAATATACTGGTACTCTTTTCACCTCTGTGTACTGGTTGGTTATACATTTGGCTCGCCACTGGTTGCAAAGCAAAAATGTATTATAGCGCAACTTTTATCGCTAAACCAGCTGGCTTGTTAGTTTGTCATGTCAAGTTGCATGAGTACATTATCTCAGGAAAAAGTATTACATCCACGCTTCTCGTTAGCCTTTCATACGTCAAAATTAGATTAGATTAGATTAGATTCAACTTTAT
>NC_045753.1:23255338-23255421 GCF_008692095.1 Etheostoma spectabile
ATTACACAGGTACAGGTACAAGGCAACGAAATGCAGTTCAGGTCTAACCAGATGTGCAATAGCAGCAAGTGCAGGATATACAA
>NC_045753.1:23255431-23255588 GCF_008692095.1 Etheostoma spectabile
AGTGCAGGACATGGATATGTACTGAATAAACATAGAGATGAATACTATTATAAACAGAATTTTATGGATGGATTTGTCCTATGAATATAATATATAGATAACTAGTACTGTGAACAAAATTTACAGATGGATATGTACTGAATATAATATACAGATG
>NC_045753.1:23255598-23293827 GCF_008692095.1 Etheostoma spectabile
TGTTACTATAACAGAGTTTACAGGTGAATATGTACTATAAATATAGATACAGATGGCTATTACTGTAGACAGAATTTTTACAGATAGATATATATATAATAAGTTATAATAACATTGGCATTTAAGTTTAGATAAGAGTTTTATGGAGAGCTGAGCTGAAAAATGTACCTTGGGCATATTTCACGTGAACTAGAAAAAGTTAACCACGTAGCCAGCAGCATTTACCTACTGAGCAACTATGCCTACACAACTGGATTTATGGCGAGGGGATTATGACAAATTGACAAATCTTCTAACACAAATAAATAAACAAAATATGAGGACTTTGGAGGAAGCCAGGCTGGATGTTTCTCCCCGCTTCAAGTCTTTAATGCTAAGCTAAGCTAAATGCCTAACGGCTCCAACTTTAGACAAGCAACTTTACTGTGGCCGAACATAGATCATGTGATGTCATATCAAAACAGTTGCAGCAAATTTAAATTGGAGTCGGGTTGCACTAAAGTTATAATTTTTAATATAAGAGCAAAAGAGGCATCTGTTTATCATTTTCACAGCAGCGTTCAACGATCCTGTGGTTCAACAGTAATCATACAGGGAGGAACCCAGGTATGTGGCTAGGCTAACTAGCTTTGTGTAAATGCACATTTGACTGATGGTAACAAGTTCATGTCTATAGGAACCCATTCTAGGAACCATTGAAAGTCACCAAATGTAAAAATAGATGAAGTAGTTTGAAATGTAGTCCTTCAATTACCTTCACAGTTCACATATAAAAGGAAGTTATGCTTTATCTGTTCCTGTGTTAGAATGGCAGTGTATTTCTTTTCAATTCTCAGCAGATTGACCTCAGATCGGGGGTTGTTCACTGCTGCCAGAGATCTGCATTATTGTCAGCGATACCAACTAAAGTTGACTTAACATTATTATCCTCACACAGCAACCCGCCTGAAAAAAAAGCTTTAATAAAATGCAGAGGCTGAGAGTAGAAGCTGTGTATATGTCTGGAGTGACAGCTTAACAACCAGGCAGACAGACAAGACAACCAGTGAACCCTATTACATGTATATATGGAGAGTCCAGGTCCGCGCCTCTGCTTCTCCACTGTAACTGGAACAGTAAAAGCTCCTGGACCAGAAACAGGCTGAGGCAAGCAAGGAGAGATGGTAATCAGATTAGTTTTGCTCTAAACTTTCATGCAAGTCAGAAAATGGCCATCATTTGTGACTTTGTCACTCTGTCAAGGCTTCTGTTGATCCTGATAAGTCTTGGCGGCTTGATGGACAGTGATAAAGAGCAGGAAAAATGCAAGTCCCTGAGTGTTTAGCTGACTCTGCTGCTTCGGAGCCTCGGATCAGCCGGAGAAAGAATCAAAGGTAATTGGATTTAAAATCCTGCTGCAATTGATCATTCTGTAGTTTTGGAAACTTGAGACTCACAAATATACACAAAACACACACACACACACACACACACACACACACACACACACACACACACACACACTGATATCCGCTGTTCACACCCGTCACCTCAAACGAAAAGCGAGATGGCCTAGATAGGTAGATGGGGAGACAGGCAGGGTGTTAGAGGGAGCAGAAAGGAGGAGGGCTCTGAGGCCAGATTCATTTCCACCTCCAGTGGAGGGAGACCACCTATTTAGCCTGTCTGTGAGAGGCCAGGCCACAGGGACGATAACAGATCACAGCCCATCAGTTGCCGGAGCTCAGATTTAACTGATGGCATGGAGAAGAAAGCCCATGACTGCATTTCACGAACTTACGACTTCAATTTCCATATCATTAAGCTTGTCTGCGTCAGTGCGCTTCTGTGCTAGTTTCCATTAATCCACAGCAATACATAACAAATAACAGTTGTCATGAATTTAACCGTGTCAGTCCTGTGTTGTTTATAGGTGATGTACAGTACATAAATGTGTTTTTTTTTTTTACTCCTCTAAGCTTATTTTGTCTGTCATATTTCCAGCATGTAACCTTGTTACACCTTAACGTGGGGGAATATCTTGATGTGTTGCGCGTACAGACAGAATGATCTACCATTCCTGTTTAGTGAGTGAAAGAACGGAGGAGGAGCCCCAATCTCCTGTGTTCCCACCTCATTACCCACACCTGGATAGGACTGCGGGGGATCCTAATTTAAGTCACTCGTTAACAACGTCCTAATGTGTTCTGACAGCAACAAGAGAGAGGGATGGAAAGGAGGTAAAAGAGAAAAATCGAAGGAGAAAGAGGGCGAGGGAGGGAGGGAGGGAGGGAGAAGGTGGGCAGAACAAGGCACAGAACTGTCTCGCCAGAGACAACTGCAGGACGGAAAACCAGGAGGAGGGGAAGCGTCTGTGCGTTACAAGAACTATTCTTATTTCTTGCTTTGATTTCCATAAAATGAGCATCATCCTAAATCATCCAGGCCCTCCGCTGTTGGCCTCGTATGCATAAACCATTAGATTCCTTTGCTAATGCACATAAACTAATGAACACAATACGGCTCTCCACTACTCTAAGCTGCAGCACAACAGGAAATCAAATTAAAGCCTGTTTTCCAAATAAATTCTGTGTCTGTTAGGTCTGCCTCCGGTTGATTGTATGTTTTGCAGCAGACGCAGCTGCACTGTAGCTACAAACAGCACAACGCATTGGCATGCTGGGTAATGGATCGGAAGAAATTATCAAGGGAGTTGGGGTAAATTTGACTTCTGAGAGTGCAGCGTGGTGAATTTACACCTCCAAATGGGTTTGGAACAAGGGCGGAAAGCAAATCCCATTGTCTGCCTGCGACGTGGATGGATATGTCCTCCATTACCTTAAGATTGCAAGAGACAACGTTCACTTTGAGCACAAATCCCATTTTGCTGCCCCCCCCCCAGTGAAACGTTTTATAGGATTTCCTTGTTAGGCCAGTTACATCCCATATTTAGTAATTGAAAGTCAATGAATGTCTCTTCCACAAGTCTGCTGACAATCGTGTGATTCATTTGATGGGAAAAAGTGGTTTGTAGGTCTTTACCAAGTGGGGCAGAGAGAAAAAAAAAAAGTCATAAAGCAGGCTGAGAGGCTTGAATCTTTATTATTATCTTATTTATTATTTGTCTCGTTTTACCGAACCGTCCTCCACCGCGGCGCTGCGAAGGATGGTTCGGCGAGCCCCCACAGCATTCTGGGATGGGAGAAAAGTGTGCTCTGGTTTATTGGCTTTTTTATTTATTTAAACCAATCACTATCATCATGGGCAGGGCTAAGTGCCATACGGAGCAATGGCGCCTCTGCAACAGGAACTTGTTTTGGTGGAACGTGTACGTTCAAAAGTTGTTTAAGCCATGCAATGGAAAACTCCGATTGGACAGATACTCCAGCTACTTGTCTGGATTCACCCTGCAGAGATCTGAGGAAAGGTCCTCGTAAATCGACTGGAGTTTAAAATGCCAACACAAAGGAAGCCCAAGGCAACGGATATCTGGCCTAAATAAGTGAAATCCAACGGAATTTTCCGTCACCAACGGAGCAGTACCGGAAGTGGAACGTCGAGGATATAGACTATCACTAAACTGCATGTAGAATTGAAGTAGAGACTAAAAAATGTCAAATAAGGTCTGAGGCTGAACTCATAGCCAGGATGTAGAAGGTGTCATGGGGGAACTGAGGCTCCAGGATACCCATTATCTCCACACATATTCTTCAGAAATGTCCATTTCCCGTGATGATGATTAAAAGTAAAGTCTGAAGTTTGTGTCTGAAGGCTGAGTGTCAGTGTGAGTCCAAGTCAGTTTGAGGGAGAGCAAGCGCAGCACCAAATCCCTTTAAAACTTGAGACAACAAACTGAATAAGAGAGAAGGTTGTAGAGACAGGGGATCAGCAGGTTCATCGAGACAAATATGAGAAAATGTTCCAAACCCACTCATTAGTCCTGACCTGGTGTATAATTCTGGCTTGGCAGCCTGTCGAAGCTGCGCTGTGAGAGGCAGAGAAAGCGACGTGATAGAGAAGTGCAGCGAAAAAAGAACAGCCAGCGACACTCTGCTTCACGTTGGCATTTGCAGATAAAAAGAGACCCTCTGACTTTCAAGTCACTGAAAGATGAGTGTGAGAAGAAAAAGAGGAAATAATAAGAAAGTGCCAGAATTAATGGACCTGCGGTAGAAATGAGGGACACTGACACTTGTTATTGTTGGTAGCAAAAACTAAAACCACGGTGCCAGGAGGTAACTGACGTTCTTTATTAAAAATAGTCTGTTTTACAGACAAGACTAGAATTGGTTAAATGAACATAGACAGAAAAATCTAATTTGTTGAACGGTTGGTGATTTAAATGTACTGACTAAAGTTTGGCTGTTGACTATGATGCTTAAAGCAGCTTAATGGCAGGTTATTTTAGACAACACGTATCCACAATGTGGAGCAAATTGATGACATCTGAGAAAAGTAAAGGAAAGTAGGGTATCAATTTGCCTTACAGTTCCCTCTACAAATGAGTGCAAAAGGAGACATTGTGCAACTGAAAATGACTTTGTTAAAAGTTTGTGGAGACCAAAACAGTGCTACATGATAGTCTAAATACTTTGTCAAATGATCAAATTTTAAGGTATTCAGTCTAAAATAATTATAAGAAGTGTCCCTAAAAACATGTATTATGTGTGGGTAATCTTAGAACGTAAACTCCTCCTCAAAAGCCCAACTTAATAGGAATATTACCAAGGACATGACCTCAGTGTCCTCATGGTTGCTATGGGTGGAGCACATTTGAACAGGTGATTTCACAAATGAAATGGAACATTTCTAGTGGACTCAGAGGAGGATTACGGTAACATTTACATGAGAAAGTTGAAATTAGATTACTGACCTGATGAGCCAAGTAAAAACCTCCCTGCTGCAGCTAAATGAAGACCTATTTTAGTGCCAAACGAACAAGATTTGACCTTCTTCAATCACTAAATATCCAACAAGTGCAACAGGCAGCTGGTTTCATGTGTCACCTGCTCCTTTCAAATCATGTGACGATGATAATACTAGAAAAAGCAGCAGCAGACTTTAAACTTAAGCTTTATACTTTGAAATTATTATTGGTTTTGACTGACATATCTATTTTATTGCTTTTTTAATGCTTTTTCATTGGCTTAATAGCTGCAGAACCGAAATAAGCGCATGCATTTCAGCAGGTAAGATAAATATGAATATGCAGTGTAAATAATTATGCAATTCATACTTAATCTTGTCCTTACTGTACCCTTGCATGCTGGTGATGCAGCTTCACCATTCACAAATATAACCGATTGCTACTCACACGACGCTGAATAATTCACTCCCTGATTGGAAATAACATTGGGAAGCCTGGAGCACAAAGATATGAGTTTTAATTTGGTTCGCTGATGCAGTCTGAGGGATAAACAAATAGATAGCGGTGTGATCTTCGACAGGCAGAGATGGATTTCCTGGTTACTTTTTCACGGTTGACTTTGTTTGTGTAGCATATAGTAACACACTGGTAATGAGATTTTTAAGCTGAAATGACATTCAAATACTGGTACATATCAAGATAGGTAAGGAAAGCTAATGCGATGGGAATATTCATAAATAAATAGAAGTTAGTTACAGTTCTGTGTGTTTAAGTTTAGCTACCTACAGAAGATGACATCTAATTAAACCCACGATTGTGCGATCGCTTATGTTTGGTGGTGTATTTTTTGTAGCCTTTCCCAAAACCCAAATACAAAAGTGTAAAGAATTAAATAAAACGTGCGCTAAAATCTTTAGCATGATCTGCTACTACTGACAACAGTGTGGGCATTAAGTGTTACTTCCAGAGCCAAAGAGCAAAATGACTAACTAGAACTTTATTTTGTGGTGTTACATGTACAGGGTACGTTAAGAAAGAAGCACATTTAAAACTAGTTTGCATTTCCCTGCTAGATGGTTGACAGTCGTCTAAAAGTTAAGGCCAAATGGCCAATCTCCGGTGCTGAAAAAATGAAAATGGAAGCCAGATGACATCAGGCGTTGTCAAAATGGCTGACTGGCTGGCGCTGATGGGAGCCTCCCACTTTGAGCTTCATTTTGGTTCTTCAGAAACATATGGGTGAGCAAATAGTAGTTTGATACATTTTGTTTACCATATTTGAGTACCGCTGCAATACAAGTACAATTGTGTTTTGTGCTTTTCATTTCCATGTATTCTACATTAAGTGAGGATAAGTGAGGATGATGACTTTTTGTCTGGGACTTGTAGCCTAGCTTTAGGTTCAGTCAATATCACGTTAATAAGTAGCCTAGTCATTAGGTGCCCTTTTAGGAGACCTTTTACAGGATTCTTTTATTCACCCATATTATGCTCATTTTCAGGTTCATAATTGTATTTTGAGGTTGAACCAGAATAGGTTTACATGGTTTAATTTAAAAAAAATAACATATTTGTGTGGTACTGCACATTGCTGCAGATCCTCTTTTCACCCTGTGTGTTTAGGTCTCTGTTTTAGCTACAGAGTGAGACATCTTACTTTTTTTAACTACAGAGCTAGACATCTTACTTCTTTACTATTTTTGTTGGGAGTTGCACATGTGCAGTAGCTAGGTACGGCTCACATCAGCTAGATAACTTTTTTACAGCTTTGGTTAGTAAAAGGCAGGATTAGCTGGGAGACTTCTTCCAAACGAGGGGGCACACTTGTGGAATACCTGCAGAACAGGAACATGGAAGTAGTTCTTTTGGAGATTATGGCAAACTAGTGTGTGTTGTAACAGTGTTTTGCCATTGGGAACGAGCTAGCATGTTAGCGCTAGCATGTGCTATGGTTAGCCACCTCGTCTAAGCTAGTGACGTAGGAAGCCGTGCAGATTTTGAACAGCTCACCCGGAGACTGAAGGCAGAGGACATTCAGAAACCTGTATCTCACTCAAAACAGCAAGGAGTTTTTTCCCCCAAGTTAGTATGCGTGTGGAAGCACGAAATAACACCCCAAATCTCAGAAAAAGTGATTTAAAAAAAATCAAATAGCCTTTCAACCAACTGAGTAAAATGTTAGCTTAACTAGCTAGCTAGCTGTAGCATTAGCTGATACAGGTCTGCCACTGACAGTTGTCATTTAGGTGAATATCTACATTTGTGTCTGAACTCAAGGACCCATTGGACAAAAAATGACTAAGAATTGTGTTTGTTTGTCTGCCAATGTTGTCATTTTAAAAGTTGCTCATATGTAGATATTAATATTATTTGTATATGTTTGCTTATATCCTCCTATTCTGCATTTGCTACTGTTCAAAGCAGTCAATGACATGAGCCATATTCGGCTTTGTCCTTGTCCAGCGTCCTTGAGCATGTTTCCAGCTTGTTGACCTCTGCCGCTGCTTAGAAGGCGTTTTCCTCCTATTAGACTCATTTGTTCTGGGCTCCTGCAGTCCTGCAAGGGTTTCAGAGTACAGTGTACCTTCACAGTAGGGTTGTAATTAGCACAGATTGAAGTGCTGTGCCTTAGCTACCCCTGTGAAGCGTGACAGATGCCTTGAATGATAAACACAGTGTGTCACCTATTCAGAATGCATTTACAGTTATAGTTATTTTAAATTCTGAACAAATTTGAAATGAACAGTGTTGACATTCGCTTTTATGGAAGGAAATGCCCTACACTACAGTGTGAGTGAGATCGCATAACCTTTTCATTTAACCTCTTAATGTGTTTTTTAGTCAGTCCAACTGAAGTGCAATTTAAAGGGGGTCACCCCTTGACCTACAGCTCCTGTAATAGTGTCAATATCTCAATAATAGGACTTGCAACACTGGCTGAGAGATTAAATGTGTTTAAATGTGCGTGTTTGTGTGTGTGTGTGAGTGCATGTTCCTTCCAGTAAGGTGGGTCAATGTCACCGTATCACTGGGAATAGCCTTCTTATCTACCTGCCGTTGCTGTTCCACTTGACACAAGGGACGGTTGTCAAATGAATCAAAGTTTAAGGGCCTCAGCCACAACAAATAACCCCATTACCTTTGTGGGAGGATTGAGAGATGACTCCCATGGACTCTCCACTATTAATAATTAAAAACACTGATGCTGTTGTCACATTTCATAAATCAAATTTAACAGTATAGGGATGGTGGTTTTGTGTGCGCTTTGATGTTTGTGTGTGCGTGCTGAGAGGTGTGAACCGGACAGGAAATGACTTACAACATGACCTCAGCTGTATGAATATGCATTGTTGTTAAACATTCATAACAGAATTATGTTTGATGTGCTGCTGAGAACTGATGGCAGCAGGAATAATCTCGCCACGGTACACTCGATAAATATGCATCTGTAAAAAAAAGAAATTGTTGGGTAAAACACAATTTGTTTAATCGTGTTTTACGCTAATGTTGCGTAGCGCCAAGAACTGAGAGGTTTGTTTACCTGCAAAATGAAAACTAATCAAATAAGAAACCATTATATTTATAGGAACTAATTTGCTGGCCACTCCACAAGCGATTCAGTAAATGAATGGCTGTGTCTGCCTGTGTTCATGTGTGGGTCTTAAAGGAGCCATACAGAACCTTCCGCAAGTCACTCAGTGTTATCACGGAGGACAGAGTGGTGATGCACTATCACACTGACACCTGTGTGTCTTTGAGACTCTGTGCATGTGTGTGACGTTGCGTGCCAACCTGGTACATTTGTGTCCTCTCAGTTCTTGATGCGAGCATTGGGGGTTTGCAATCCCGTCCAGCCTGTGTGCAGGAGTCCACGGGACCTCTGTGATAAATTGTTGACAACCTGCAGTAATTACTGATCTGTGCTCTGATAGATTCCGCCACCATGTCCGAGGAGGAGAGATAAAGAAGCAGATAGTTTTCAATCTACCAGTTCATCATATAACAAAGAGGTTGTCCCGTTTGAACATCGCTCAAACAAATTAACATCGGACTCTGTTGGTTCTGGAGAACAGTTCTTATTTGAGGAAAGAAATCAAAGGTTTTTCCTTGGCTGTGACTTTTAACTTTGCTTTCCAATTTCTCTTCGCCCGTGAGTCACGTTCCTTATGACAGTGTTATAATGGCGCAGAGATGAAAATAGATGAAAAATAATGAATTCACTGTGCACATACTGACAAGAGGCTCTGCAGCTACATCATGCTTGATGACATTTAGATAGCATTTGTGTTTCTCTGCGGGTGACCTGTGTCAAAGAGCAAATCTTCTCTTTTCATCTCGCTGAATCTCTAATTACAGTGCAGTGAATCATGTTATTTCCTGCTATTGATATCTTCTCGTTGGTGAAGCTCATTCAATTGCAGGAGGAGTTGCAAATCAAGTAAATTGTGTATAACTGATGTTTAGGATGTGACGTCTTTCTTGTAGCATCTGTTTGTATTGTGACACCACATGTTTTCACGCTTTTTTTCCCAACCATGGCTAATTTGGCAGGGCGCCTTAGCCATCATGCTAGCAAGCTAGTGGAAAAGGAAATCCTCCCTTCAAAGGAAAAAAAGCACTAATGAAGTATTTATAATGTAGTTTAGTCATGAATGGGTTAATTGTGAAAATTGCTAACTGTGCATTCATAATTCTTCACACTTCCTCCTTTAATGTGCTGCTACAATGTAATGCCCAATGGCAGGTGTGAAAGGCTGTGATTGCATGCTGTCTCCAGGTTTGGACCATATCATGTATTTATTACCACTGTTATATTTCATTTCATAACTCTACTTTAATATGGTAACACCAACCCCCAATGATGCAACCATTCCCCAATCATCATTTTAAATCTACTATTTAGGTATTTGCTCAGATTGCACTGAAAGTTTTAAATGGCCAGAATCAAATTGTCAAAGTTTGTCACTACATGCTCCACCTCTCACGGCATTCATAATCATTAGACCCATTGTAAATATAAAAAATAGGAATTAGCATAGCTTTAAAGTGAGTGACTTTACTTCTTTATGCTTGGTTACTTGTAGTCACCATATTGAGGCCAAACATCTATTAGCCAAAACATACACATTCCTGTTTTATTTTGTAGTTTCTATGCTCTTCCATGTTAAAATGTAAATGGACTGTTCTTATATAGCTCTTTTCTGGTCTTTCCGACTACTCAAAGCGCTTTTACTTAGTACAGGAACCATTCACCATTCACACACATTCATACACTGTGGCTGAGGCTGTCGTACAAGGCGCCACCTGCTCATCAGATACACACTCACACACATTCACACTCCGATGGCGCAGCATCGGGGTCAACTTGGAGTTCAGTCTCTTGCCCAAGGACACTTTGACATGGGACTGTAGGGACAGGGATTGAACCAACCGCTCTACTACTGAGCCACAGCCGCTCTAGGTCTTGGTTTACTTCCTGTCTTCTGCTTTCCCGCATGTGTGTTTGTCTGCCCCGCCCTGATGACTTCAGCTGTTCCCCAGCCCTTGTGTCACCTGTCCCTTGTTTCACCCTCATTTAATCTGTGTGCTTTCTGTGTCTGTGTCTGTTGGTTGTTTATTGTCGTTCATTGGCTGTCTTTTGTAAAGAGTTCCGCCCCACGTGTTACTGGGTTTTTGTGCTCCTGGATGTTTTCCTGTTCCTTCTGTGTTCCTGTTTCTTTTGGATTATTTTCTCCTGCTTACATGTTTCTTTCTGTTTCATTACATTGTTTATTCAAACTGCTGCTCACACCTCGCCTTCCTGCACTTGGGTCCAAGCCTACACCCTGCCACATTGTTTAGTGATAGAATAGAAGCAGAGCAATGGGTTTGAAGACAGTCACACTAGTACAAACATTTAAAGATAGAGAACAGAGCTATGATATAGATTTAGTTATTTTTGTCAAGTTATTGAACATGTTAAAAACATACCAACATAAAGTAAAACATAAAAAGCAATAAAAAAGAAAAACAAATGGGATCCTTAGCAGCATACTGTATAAGCTACAAATAACTCAAAAGGTGTAGGAAGAAGTTGAAAATAAACACATAAGATAAAGCCTGTTTTTTTATTTTCATTAAATACTGTATTTTTAAGAGCAAATGTATCAGTATCATTTACATCTTCATCAACTCTGTTTTTTTGAGTTGCTCCCCTTGTTGAGGCCAACTATTTTTGGCCAATAATCTTGTTGCTTGTCATTGTGTTGGCTGGGTTTCACTGCTCACTGAGCTCTGTAGGAAACGAATGGGCCTCTAGGGACCACGTTGCTCACAGGTGGAACATATGGCAGCATCTTAGACAACTTCATCGGATTTGCAAAGCTTTCTGTGTTCTGCTTTTGTTCTGCAATCGATATCACAGTGATGCATTAACTTACAGGGATATTGGACGGTTATTATTCTCCATACAGTTACAGTGAATGAAAAACATCTACTCTGTGTACAATATGTTTTGTGGTTCAGACTGTGTGTCAGTTCTGCTCCTGTGTTGGTTTTGTGTCTATTCTTTACCACAATCAGTTACTGCCACCGAAATGAAAGGCTTTCATGTAATAATTAACACCCGGTTATGTAACTGATTAACTGGTTATAATTCCACTACTGCATTTGAAAGGTAAACATTTCTATTAGTTGTGTTGCATAAACAACTAGAACTATGAACAATATAAGCAGTTTTTGGTTGTTCAGAGATGAGGCGCAAGATGAACTTACTGCCCAACAAAAATAAAGCAAAACCTGATTGGTTTTTACCAAGCGAAACATCACCCACACTTTTGACTTTATGCAAAATACATTTAGGTTACAGTTTGAAATGCAACCTCTTCACCTCGCAGAACTCATTTCCTAAGGCAATGAAAGGTTAATGTTTTCTCTGGCCTTTTGACACTGAACCTTTCTCTGCACTCCATCCTCTTCCTGCCCTGCTACTTCACTGCCAATTTTTGCAATCCCCACACTGCTGATGCAGGATAGATGTGGACTCTACAGACCTATCAAACGTCCTCGTGTATCACCTCCAAGAGTGCCAAGCCGCTAAATAAATCCTTGTGGAGAAGGCGCTACTGATCAAGAAAGTGAGAATATCTTTGCTCGTTGAGATGTGTGTGTTTTAATGTGACAACATCAGTTTGGGCAGAGCTGCTCCTTTCGCTTACAGATGCAACTGGCTCTGCACAAACGCTTTAGTGCTGTTTGAATGCATTGAGTCTCAAGGTTTTCCATTCCTCAGTCAACATCTGCAGCGTGAGCCAAAGAAACATTCAGGATGTCTATCCTCTGTCCTTCTGTTATTGTTGGGCTGTGTCTGTGAATGTGTCACCTTGGGCTCTGGAAAGTTGTGATGGGTGATTTTTTTTTCACAATTGTTTGACGTTACATAGACATACAATTGATAGATGTATTGGGAAAAGAGACAGATCAATCAAAAAGGAAAATAATTAGTTGCGACCCTGCTTAACCTCTATTGCAAAACGCAGGTTAAAATATCAAATGCATAAGATGTTGCTTAATATAATGTTTTGTTTGGTTAGTTCTTGCTCCATATGTTGTCCTAATCAGTGTGAACAAATGAACAAATGCTCACGGGTTAGAAATGTTTTTTATTCACTTCCTTCACTTCTTCGTATTTCTCTATATACTTCCCTATTAGTTGCATTTGCTTGATTGCATTGGTTTATTGATTGTTTTACATTGTCCAGTGTTTCCTTAACATACAAAGTGGAATGATTGATACAATAAACTCAGGGTTATGAGTTGAACCATAATCTATCATCAATAAGCATACTGGAGGAAATATTGGTGAACATCTTGCACTACACGTTTTGGTGCAGTAAATGTGTGCACACTTTAAAGGTCCCATCTTGTAAAAAGTACGTTTTCCTTGTCTTTTTTTATTATGAAGCAGTTTGATAATGATGATGATGAATAATTTTATTTTGGTTAACATACATGAAAGAAACAATTAATCGCCACAATTTGCCACCTTACATAACCAAAAAAGGAACAGGCTGAAGTCAAAGCTTTATTTTTGCCTATCCTATCCCATAATCCAGGCGCTATATAAATACTGTGAAAGTGTCAAAATGCTCAATTCACAGAGAAATGCACCCAGACCATATTCAGAAACTGTGTCTTTAAACAAGACCTACGTACGGTTGTGATCCCGTATGTAGATAGAAAGTACCGCTACTGTGCCGTTACAGTCATTCCCTGGCTGCAATGAGAGTGCGGCAATGCCAAGAGCGCAAATGTGGAAGACCTGGAAACACTGCCAATCTGCAAAGACTGGCCTTTTTCGGGACGGGGGTTAAAAGTTGAGCGTGAATACAGGTTCATCCTGACAATCAATCAATCAATCAACCAACATTTATTTATTTAGCACTTTACAGCAACCAACAGGTGTCCAAAGGGCTTTACATCAACTAAGAATAGACAAACACAACCTTCAATAGAAGACAAGAAAAAAAAACATGAAGCATAGAAAACAGTAAAACAGATAAAGTTGCCTAAAATCATCAGAAGAAGAGGGAAGTTGTTGCACCACTACTGCGTATTAAAAGCCATTCTAAATAAATAACCTTTAAGTTTTGATTTAAAATCAACAACATCCGTTATAGTGCGAATGTCAGGGGGGAGCTTGTTCCAGAGTTTTGGGCCAGCAACAGCGAAGGCCCGATCGCCCCACTGTACCTCGACCTTGGGACTTCTAAAGTCCGTAGATCTGAAGACCGCAACAGCCAATTTTGCCCACCCAAAGTTAAAAGCTTGGACAAATACTCCGGGGAAGGGCCGTTTTAGGCTTTGAAAACAAACAATACAATTTTAAAATCAATTTTAAAACGCACCGGAAGCCAGTGTAGTGTAAAAGGAATGGGAGTGATGTGTGCACTTCTAGAAGTATTTGTCAAAAAGCGAGCAGCAGCATTTTGCACAAGCTGAAGACGTGAGACGGATGTTTGACTTGGACCAACATAAAGAGCGTTGCAATGATCTAGCCGTGAACTAATAAAGGCATGAATAGCCCTTTCCAGATTGTGTATGTTAAGAGAAGGCTTATAAGACAGTATATGACTTTTTTATGTTTTAAATTGTACATGAAAGCATGTAAACATGTTCTAGTAGAAACCCAAAATACAAATATGGACCTGAAAATGAGCATGATATGGGACCTTTTACCCACACTGTAGGTGTTTCCTTCCTGTCGTGATGGCCACTACCAGACTCAGTACTCAGGAATAGGAAATATAATGCTTACAGTGTAGCCTCTATCTTTCTGATGCTACAGCAGCAGTGAACTGAGCCATGATACAGCCGCTAATTAGACGCGATGGTTTAATCAGCCTAACAAGCCACAGTCAGTCAGTCAGTCCCTTCGACAGACTCCTAATGAACCAACAAGTGTTTGTTGTGAAAAGCCTATAGATAATTAAGACCATGCTGATAAAACAAAATACAGAAGCGTCTAGTTCTAGATGAGCAAGTGTCCTGAGGATTATACAGACCAGTAGGAGAATGCAGACACCTTCAAGATTTAATATAATAACTGCAGATGTCACAGAGAATGTCCTTTGCTTTAAGGAGGGCTATTTGAATAAATCTCATTATCAATATGCTGAGGCAGTTTTTACATCACAGAGAACAAGAGAAAAAGTAAGTGTGTGGAAAAAAAGATTGAATGACAAATAGGAGACGGATAGACAAGGAGAGCGAGCGAGATGTAAAATGGTGTCTAACAGAGATGAGAAACAAAGAAGGAGGGGTCAGGAGATATGATAATAGATTCACTACAGAGCCAAACCAATTTCCATTCTTAACCCCATCCAGACCAGCTGATGATCAAGAACACAGCCGGGGTCACCTTGCTCCAACCCTCCCTTCTCCATCCCAAATTAGAGACGCTTATGGATTCATGACATGCATACAGTGCATAGAGTCACTCGGAATTATATGCCAATATATGCTCAGAGTTAATAAGGGATACTCGCCAACATATCATATGTATGAGAGTATGTTAAGGAAGCAGAGTGCTCGAGCTTGATCTATTCCCGTGCTGTGGAAGGTTAGAGGTTAGACAGAAAGAGATATCCTCGGGAGACCTAAGTTGTGTTTGAGAGTTGTTGAAGTTCACTTGCATGTATTTGAGCTTGCTCTGGGTTATTTTTGCACTTATGCAGATATCCCATCTATCAAAGAGGCACTCTAGTCGTTTAGTATTGCACTTTCAAAAAGTGAAGGGGCTTTTAAAAGACAGATTTGTAAAATAGTCCAACACGGATAGATGGATTACGGAAAGTGTTAGTCAGTGAGTTTTAGAATAGAATTATTAGAATAATTGGAATAATGGTCAAAATCACACAGGCCAAGGTCATTCCCTTTCTTTTCATTAGACCAAATCTGCCTAAGGAACACCTACATCTTTAGGCGGACCGGCAATCTGGCAGTTCTGGCAAATGCCAGAGGAGCTGAGCACTTTGGGGCCGATTTGGGAAGATTTGGGCCCCTGGAAACAAGAAAAAAAAATGTGGCAACACTGTCGTATCACACCAGTTTGACAGAAATATGCAAGACTGTACAGCTGCAGCTTGGAGCCTCCCGTCTGGTGCCATCGAACTTCTACTTTTCAAAATAAAAGCTTGTGTCTGGTCCGCTTTGTCTTCGTACTTTTGTGTTTTGGCTGTAATAAAGTGTTTTAAATATGTAAGCATTTCCGTTCTATTCCAAGATGGTGTTATGGTAGTTTTTGGAAGGTTTTAGGAAATTTCTTCAGTGTGTCATCATGAAAACCTGTAAGTGCGCCTAATGCTGCTGGTGCCATAATCTCACTTCATATTGTTTTTTTCAATTATAAAGCAAATAATGGCCCCCTCTGAAATTGGGCCGGTAAAGAACAGAAAGCCCTGACCGCATTTTTGTCCCAGTCCACCCCTTCCCACACCTGTCATCCTTCAACAGTTTAAGTTAGTTTGACTTGAAATGTAACTGTCTGTCTCTCTGTCTCTCCTCTCTGGCCACGTTTCCTATTCCCCAGGCCCATTGACTGCCATTTTACTTCCATCCACCAGATGCCCTCAGTCTTTCTCTCCTTTTCCCATCATGTGACAGCCCCGCCCATCTACACACCTGTTCACACTTTCCTCATCAGCCCTGCAGGTAATTAATCAACCTTTTTTCAGTCACTCTCTCACTCTTTGCCAGTTTGTAGAAGTTGCTGTGTGAGTTTGAGTTTGAGTTTCTGAGGATGGTGCTGTTTTCTTTGTCTTTTCCATATCTGACCATCACTGCTCACACACTTTCCAGTTCTTCCTACAATTACTCCAAACAAACCACTTTGTTTGAATGTTTAATGTGCACCACAAAATTTTAGTCCTCAAACAGATGTATGTATTGCATAGCTCCAGGAGCTTGTTAGAACAGTGTAGAAAGAGTGTATATTCTTAACTAATCTGGTATTTAAAGAAATCTCACACTGCACTGATCTGAGGAAAGCCTCTGTTGCTACCAACAGAGCCATCCCTTCTTTCATCCATCCCAATTCACACATCCTTTTCTCCTGTGGTCTCATTTATCCCATTGGAGTGTAGCCTAGTGGAATTGACTCCAAAGTAGAGCGGAAATTGTTCACAGTAGCTTCATAATTCCTGGCATTATAGCAGGCAAATGGCATGAAAAGTCTTTGTTTTCTCTTCTTTTTGCATCATTGCATGGATTTACAGGGCGGCCGGCTTGACAACCTAATGTGTGCTATTTCTGACTCCTGATGAATATTTTATACAGGGTAGGTGTATATTGCTACCATTTTACTATACCCATGCAAGCTAAAGCAGTCTGCCCTGTATGATTCTCCTATAGTAATAACTACATTATCATTGCAACGCCACTTGGTTAATGTTGGTCTTTAATATTGTCGTGCTTTCAGCTTCTGTAAGCCAGGCTGCTTCGCCTCGATGTCCTTGGGTGGAAATCACTTTACACGAAAAGGGATCTGCCGTCTGTGAACACTACTTTACATCAGCAGGTGAGTACTGAACAGACAGCCATTTTCAGTGAAGGCAGTTATGCTGGGTTGTGGACTCTAGCTCAGGCACAGAACAGCAAGCTGTCGCTGCGATGAGCCGTGAGCACTGTTCAGCCACTTAACAGCCAACTCTTGTCTTGTTTCACATGCGTGGTCGTGTCACGTTCACTAACCCCTCAACAAGCATGCATCTAGCAACAGCAAAACATTTGTAAGGGGAGAGAGGAATATAAACTTGTGAACTGACTTACGATAATATTACCATAGAACATTCAAATGATCCCCACTGGTGAAAAAAACACGTATAGAAAAAAAGTGCAGGGGAAAAAAAACAATTAACAGCATAATCAGTGGGGCATACTAGCAGCTAATTGCTGCCTGTTCTTGCTGACCGTGCTATCACAAACTCGGAGGTAAACACTGATGCATGTTTGAGATATAGTCCATGTGGCTTAATGTGTTTCCCAATGCGCTGAAAAGAGACTATCATCTAATGAGTTTGGATTACAAAAAACATTTATCAGTGAACAGAAACTTAATTAAAATGTGAGGATCTGAGACAAAGAGCCTGAAGTGCCAGTAGTCCCTCTCTTATGTTCCTGATGAAAAAAACTTTGTCTGTAGCACAGGCAACCATGGAGTCCCATACACATACACCACTTTTAGATCTTATTTTGCTCTACCTAAAGGGCACACATGACATTATTTCCATTAGAAAACGCCACGTTGCATCCTTCCTCCAGCTTCCAATTTCCTTGTGGGTGGCTGTGCGCGCTAACAGGTTAATGGGTTCAGTGGTAACCCTGTGGTAAATTGGTTGCTCTGCAGTGGTTAAGGGAGTAATCAAAGTGGCTGATTGCGACCCACTCACCTGTCCTGATCCCCGGGGGTCACACTACCAAAGTGGCTGGTCACACTGTTTCTGCTGCTGCCGGCCAGGCTAGCAGATGGCTAATTGAACGGGCCGAGGCTTTCAGAAGGGTGATGGAGGAGATGAAAAAAAAGCTGAGTGAGGGACAAAGGTAGGGCGGAATGGAGGGAGGGATATACATTCAGAAGCAGATTCTGGGAATCTGAACATGGCACCAAACTCATAATCATGTTGTGGATCTGTGACTTACAAAACTTTTGATATCAGTTTAATACTATTAGTATCAAACTTAATATTGGATAAATGTGGTGCTTTTTGAATGACGTGGACCTTCATTATTTTTGCACATTGCTGTCTGAAAAATACTTGCTTGGAGGGAGTGAATACATCCAAATGTGTGGGCAAGGACAGAGGAAAGTAAAATAAGCCTTAAAACATGAAGATGGAATTGACTTTTTTGTGAAATGTATTTGCATTCTTGCTGAGTTTTGGATGACGTTTTAACAGGTAACTTATAAGTTAAATGCTAAACTAGGCATAGGATGTACCAAATAGTTCAAAGCTTCATTCATAACGTTGACATTCAAATTGTAAAACAATATCAATCAGATGCTGATTTCATGGTCTGCCTCCGAAGAGCGAGCTGCGCTGAGCATCGGCTCTCACAAAAAGGCCAGCAATGGCAGAGAGACAGCATATTTTTACATCTAATTCAATGAATTATGGGTAAAGTACAACCAAAGAATAAGTTGAGTTTGGGCTTTATTAAAAAAAAAAAGCTAATCAAGCCTGTGGATTGTAACAAACCCAGCGCTCGGAGAGGATAGACAGTCAAAGCTACATTTGATAACCTTTTATAGAAGCTTTAAGTGTAAAAAGTCTAACTTTCCTTTTAAATAAACCTTAGGTTAGCTAAACTTATTTTAAGAAAGTTTAATGCCTAATTGTGTACGCACATAGTCTTACTTTGCAATGATGGATTATTACCAACCTTTCTGGATATATTTTATGTTATTTCAAGATAAATTGGCTGAATTGTTTGCGTGTGTGAACTCTAGCAATACAGCCTTGTCCCAGATCTCAGCTATTACTTTGGTAAGTTATCATGTCAAATAGAAGTTATGGCCAAAAATATTATTAAAATAGGCCAACAAAATTAATAGAATTTTCTTATCAACACTTTGGGAAATACACTTATTTGCCTTGTTGCCGGGAGTTAACTCTCATGCCTGTACAGTAAACATAAGGCCAGCAGGGGCTTAGCTTAGCATAAAGACAGAAAATGGGGCTCTGAGCGCGGCGGTGTTTAGGGGGATAATTTACATTTCAACGTGGTTTTGGTTTGTTTGAGTATTGTCTCCTAAAGAGATGCAGAGGTAGGATGGATGGATGGATGGAAGAATGACAGGAAAGGACAAATGCAGGTAAATGGGGAACAATCATGATAAAAAATGTTGAGCTAGATACAGGAAGGGCCAGTAAAATAGAGGATACTTTTAAATATTATGTACAGAAGAAAAGAGGCAGGGTGTGGGGTCATTCAGTCAACATGGCCTATATCAACCTTTTGCAACACGCCAGCAAAAACACTGTTTGAATAACCAGTGCTTTCCTTTCGTCCAACATGACCCCCGGACCGTGGGTCTGAATATTTATAGAGACTTTCAGAGGAAGAAGCTCTGGTGCACATTATCTCAGTGAGAAATATATCTGCTATTCCCTCTTGCTGCAATAAACGCTTTACAAAGCATTTGACATAAAATAATAATAATGCACCACATGCAATTTTTTTTCCCTTGGCGAGAGATGCATTTCGGCACTGGCTGTGGCCAGTTTCCCTCGCTCTGATTATCACAGTGGCACTGAGCTTTTCACCTTGAATGTCCAGTCATTCCCGCAGTAAACTTTAAGTAGTTAATAACTTTAGTTGAAGGACAAAAAGTTTGGAAGTAATTATTTGCAGTGAATAACACATCATTAGGTGTTCACAGAGATGCTCTGCCAGTTACTGATTTTACTTTACTTTGTACTGTTTCATTTTCACCATTTGATGGGTGATGGCAGGTTGTGATAATCATTTTCCAAAAATAAAAACCGCTGTCAATTGTGAATGTCTCTCTCATCTCACTTTCACATCACTTGGTGCGATTGTGTGCGAGTCACTCTCTCTCAAAGGTAAGACGGCTATTGACAGACAGGAAGAGAGACGGGCGTGCACAGTCAGGCGTTCAAATGTTCTGGCGTTCAGGGAGTCAAGCAAACTGGCATATTTCGGAAATTCGATATTGATGCAGTCGGACAGCCAGTTGGACACAATCAGGTGTTCAGACAGGTGGTCAGTCAGTCCAGCAGTCAGACAGACAATTAGACCAGTAGGTAGGTTGCTGTGTAGGGAATGCAATTAACATTCAGTCAATGCTGTTACAGCCCTACACACACAGACAGCATGGCAGATTAGCAGCTCTCCACTGACCAGTTGCTCTGAACGAGCCAACGGAGCCACATAGAATGAATGGATCATTTAACAATAGGTTCGTCTTCCTGGAGCGGCCATAACGACCGATATGGCTGCCAGAAAGACAACTGTGAACACTGGAGGATTGAGCATGGCGAGGTGTGTCTCGGTTAGGGGCACAGGTTCTACTGATGAAATAGCAGTTACTGTCCAGTGAACTTCACAGTGAAAACCTTGAGCTTTGAAGGATGCGTGAAGAGCAGCAAGAGGTATATTTTGTAATTTACGTGATCACAATGCCAACTGAGGGCAGACTGTTTGGTTAAATTGACTGGAATGGTGCAGTTTCAGCCTCATTAGCCAATCGCTGCCCATTAATTCTATTAGAATCTGTGTTATGATGCAGAGTTTCTGCAGTGGACATTATCCATGACCTTCTCTTCAACATTAGAGAATTGGCTTTCTTATAATAGATCCCTTAAAGTTAAGTGCAGTAGGCATAGGTGGAAATTGTGACAGCACAGTGAGAGCAAAACAGCAGGTTATTGTATATCTTTAATGAATCTCTCTTCTGTGATGAATTTGTATCTGTAGCTTTTTGTAAAGCAAAGACATTCAATAAAACCATGGTCTGTACTTGGAGCTTGTTGCATCACCTGCTCATAAGATCTAACTTCTCTTTATAACGTAAATGTTTAATAATTAGAACACATACTTAAATTACGTTGTTACTGAATATTTGCACCTGAAAATGCCAGGTTAAACTGCTCAATAGCCTTGCATTTGACTTCCGGGATTGCACCAATGCCGCTGGAAATTTGGCCGGATACATGTATTTTCCGTTTCCTACTGCTTTTTTTGTTGGAATTTCAAACTCGGATTTATGAGAACTGTGGTTAACTGCTCCTCAGATCTCTGCATGGTAAATTGAAATGGCTAGCTAGTGTATCTGTCAATCTGAGTTTTCTCTCGCACGACTATTTTGCAGCGGCACTGTGCAGATCTTAGCGACTGCCCTTGACAATTGTGATTGGTTAAGAGAAATGCCAATAAACCCGAGCATGTTTTTCTCCCATCCCGGAATGCTATGTGGAATGGCCAGACCCTCCTCCGCTTCGCAGTGTGTGGATGGGCTGGCAAAGCGAGACTACTGTTACTGTTAAGGACAGCAGTAGATAAGTTAAGGAACTGAATTATCAAACTGAAAAAACAAACGTTGCTAGTAGATGTGACTGATTAAAGTGAAGAGTAAAATAGATTGTAATGTTAAACACAGCTGACCTGACACTTGATCAAAAGGCTGTTTTAATTATGATATTTTGAATTTGCATGTCACGGAAATAACACTTTCTTAAATTGCATTCTTCACAGCATGACTAGTCTTTCTACTAACTAGGCAAACATGTCATACAAAGTAATGGTAATTCTGTTTATCGTTTGGCCCCTGTTAAACTGTTATTTTCAGCAGTTATTTTACAGCTTGTGATACTGCAGTGCCGATTTTTACTACTAAAATCGTTCTATCTAAAATTCTAATGGTGTAACTAGATTTGGTAATCACTACCCTAAGCTAGAATCTGTACTCCGAACTTTAGAAGGGCTTAAAACACAAACTTAATGGATTTACAAGCAGCCGGTGCAAACCTGGTGCAATTTGTTCAGCGATCCTTTTGGTACAGCACAGTTTGACTTGTTGTGGGAAACTCCCAGGTGTTGCTAATAACACTATGTATATAGAAGTGTCCCAGTAAACCATGTCTGTGTGACTAAATGGAATACAGCCTTAATTATTTGTATTTACACCTGTTTTTTCCTAATGTGATGTCAAAATGTCTCCTGTGAAAAGGCCTGTTATCAGGCTAGGTGAGTACAATGGCACTGCAATTTGCAACCCAAGTTGTCTTTTGAATTCTACTTTATTCTGTTCTTTGGATCGGTACTGAATGGCATCAAGTATTTAGCACAGATTTTTAAATATAATGTGTTCACAACTCTGCTAGCTCCTTTAAATTCCTCTCCCATACCTCCCTCTGCCAGGTTGTTTAAGGTTTTTTGCTTGCTCACAGCCAACGCTAAAATGATAGAGAGATTTATTCTAACTCCTGCTCAGGTCAAAAGCCTTGTTTTGCTTCCGGATGCAGTTCATTAATGTCCATAACGAGGGCTGACAGAGAATTAATACAAATTAAAATGAACCAAAGAGTGCCTGCAAACTTGTCTTCATTAATAGGTAAGTGACAATATCATTTGTGTGGGGTACTCTTGCCAAGAGGCTTATACAATAAGCGCTGTACAGGCTGCCGTCCTATGAGTTATTTCATTGTTTTTGAGCATAATTAGCTTTTGATAAAGCTTTATGACAGGGGTGTAGATGAAGGCAGGAGAGAGAGTGGGTAAAATAAATCTGCTCTAACAGGGTATTACCCTCTGGGCCCTGTGGTCTTATTGTGGGGTCTGGGCTCTCCCATTGTGCATTAGGTTATATGAATTTGGAAAGTGGTATCTTTCGCAGGGAAAGGGTGCCTCTCTTTGTTGTGCAGTTTCCACTGAACCATTTTTCATGTAGGTGCTCCACTCTGTATTGATTAGGCTTCATAAATTGTGAAATTGTATAGGAGCGATGGAGATGCCTAAAAGCTGCCCTAAATAGGTTAATGCTGGGTAGCGAGAGCCAGCAGGGAGTAGAGCAGCAACGAGAGCTCCATCTCAGAGCGGCTCATTTGAAGGCACTGCTGAGACCATGTATAATCCCTTTACGAAATTAACGTACGAGGAGCTCTTTATCAATGTCTGCCTTTGTCTTATACAAATACAGATATGTGCACACTGCTGCTGACAGTCTAAGAGCCCCCCTACCAGATTTACTGCAGGTTGGATGTGTTGGCATCAGCGAAAAAGATGCACAGAATTGTAGTTTTTCAATACCATGTTGGAAATTTAGCCTACATTTAGGCTGTGTTCTAAATCCCTCTCACTATAGTCCCTGTACAATAGACAAATATCTATATTATGCGGTAAAATTAGATTTTAGACATTTACAGATTATTGTACTTTTACGTCATTACTCTATTAAACAGTAGTGTGTTATGCGGTGTACTTTATTCATACCTGTGTGGAATTATTTTAATGGCACTAAAATGGCAGACTGTAATATATAGTGTTGAATAATTACACGCAAGTGTATTTGATAACGGAAACTGAAATTTGGCAGTATTACCATAGCAATGAGCAATTTGTCACACTGGGACTTTTTGTTGCTCAGTGTGTGATTATGAACTGGATGTCACTTACTGTCCAAGCTGCAGCGACATCGTAACATAAAACATGTACGCTTGCCTCGTTGTTACTAGGATTTGTAACTAGGCATGGGCCGGTTACTGGTTTCAAGGTTTTAAAAAGTCCGTTTTTAAAACACTAACATTTTCCGCCATACCGTTCTTGCATTAAGAGTTTTTTTATGTCTTCAAGGACAGAAAGTGCAGTTCAGAAATCCCTGTACCTGCAGGTGTGCAGTGTTTTTTCAAAATAAAATACATTGTATTCAATGGGAAACGTTTTTTGTTTTTAACCAGACATTTCAAAAATAATAACTTACATAAGGCCGCACGATATGAGGAAAATATCTAATTGCGATCGTTTTGACTGATAATGAGATTTTAATATGATTTACGATATTGGAGGAATGATTGTTTTCGTTTTCATTGAAAATTAACATTGAAAGAAATGAAAATGATCATAGTGTGTTGTTTTTTTTGCGAGGATCTGTACCAAAAAATACATTTTTTTTCTTTCTTTAGTCCGTAGAATACGATTTGTAGGCCGGGACATCACTGCAGCACCACAGTACTTAATTCTGAATGGTTTGACGCATATTTTGCCATTAACAAATATTGTGCCCCCCTGCGATTTAGATATAGCACTAGTCCATATTTCAATAAATTATGATTAATTGTGCAGCCCTAATTTGCTGTCAGAATCTCATACCAACCATGCCTTTTAGTAACTAAGATCATTTGCAGTCAAATTAGTAGTTGTCAAAAAGTTACCTATCATCCTCAGTCTGTATAGATGTTTCTCTTTTTTGTTAGACTTGTGGGTAGACGCCCTATCTTAAAATTATTGCAGCACAGAGAAATTAAATATTTTATCTATTACTGTTATTAAATCATGATTAACAATACTTTTTTTTTGGTGGATTGGCATTTACCTACAATATTAGCACATGAGAATAAAAAAGGTTTCACTGCTTTAGTAAAGTAAAAGCCTGTGATATCTACTGCACCCCTCTTTCCTACATCTTTTCAACATATAAATGAATTAGCTTACGTTGTTTAATACATCAGTCATTCAGAACAGTCAGATATAGGCAGCCGTCTGAATGAAGCTGCAACTAAATGTGTATACACACACACACGCTCGCACTGCGTTGTGTGTATCTTTCCTGCTGTTTGTCGTCTGTCAGCTGAATATATGCGTACTGTCATGTGTACTGATCTCAGATACTGAGGTATTTAGATTAAACCATCTCTCTCTGTTCCCATTCATCGCACCAGACTACTGGCTGTCACTGCTACGTTAATGTGGAAACCAAAAGATGAATGTCTGTTACTGTTTTTTTTGGTACATTGTACAGTAGATCAGAATGTATGCAACATGTGTTTCCCTTTTGTTTGTGCTCAATGTCCTGTGTACACGTGCGAGTGTCCACCTCATCCTGTTCAACGAAATAAGGTATGAGTTGTAATTGGCAAAACAGGGAGCCACAGTCATCTGTCTTTGTTCAACGCTGATGTCCTGTTATATATCAGAGGCAAAGATGAATGCAGTTAATAGACTGTGACACAGCCATTAACTACAGCTGTAATAGAAGTGTAATGGAATCAAACCGTTTCTCCCCTCAGCATAGCCAGGCACAGGTAAATGTTTAAAGAACGGTCGCTTTTGAGGCACCCGTCTCTTCCTTTCTCACTCCCTTTTTTCTTTTATCTCATTCCGTCTTTGCTCCCTTCTCTTGCATACGTTCGCATTCCCTCTCCCCTCCCTTCAATCTATCCAATGCATCAGCCTCACCCCTCCTTGGCCCCCACTCTCCCAAGGCGTTGCAATCGTCCTTGAACCTCCATCAGCCTCCTCACCTCAACATCAAAGCCAGCAGATAAAAGCGTCCAGTTGTCCATTTTCCTACTAAAACCGTACGCCGCCAGACAGATCCTCTCTGTTTTCATCCTGCGTCTTGGGGATAAAATGTAACGTTGCCCCCCCACACATCCCTCTCTGTAACCCCATTTGTAACCCCTTGTATATGCCTGTATGAAATTACCGCATTGATCGGTGAATTTGTCGTTTATGGTTCGAGCTCTTGAGTTTCAGCAGATAATGGAAGCCGTGTTATGCACCAACGTGGACAGAAAATCGTTGGAAAATGGAGAGCAGTCATTTCTGCACAAGGATAATAACCATGTATGGACAATGTGGGGAGGATTCATTAAAAGCTTATATGGCATTTTTTTTCTTCCAAAATCCTACTTTTATGTTATTTTTGACTTGATCTTGATCTCAACAAGCCATTTGACACTTTCATCTAAAGCCGGTTGCATTTTTCTCAGAGCTCACACATCTATAGTGTACCGTAATGTAGAGATTTCACTGCCACTGTAGTTACAGAAATACAATTACTGCCGATGACGCAACATATAAAGTTTTTTTTTTTCTGGGGAAAGTAAATACATTCTCAAACAGCACTATTTATATTCTCTATCTTACCTGTGTCACAACCTTCAGTTTTCTTTTCAGGCCTCTGCACCTACAGATACGAACCAGACAAATGTGCTTTGCATCCAGAGAGGTGATGGGTTTAGGGGCTGCTGCTCCTCGTTTTTCTTCCCCTGCTGTCATCGCTTGACCAACCCTACCACCAAGTATCACAGCACAGTTATCACACATGGAGGAAGAGGTACGGATATATATGCATTTGTGTCCGTAATTGTGTTTATACACAAAGTACCAACAAAAGAGGGGCCCATTTGTGAAAAACGTTACTCCATAGCGCTACTTGGGGCAAAAACTTCACAGGGTACCTTTTTAAAATCTATCTTCTTCCCATGGGGTTTGTAAGATGTGTGCCAACATACTTTTACAAGTTAGTAAATATGAAGAGATGGAGCTTTGCAGAATAAGTGTATGGGATCTTTCAATGGTAAAATGCCTTTTAAAAACAATAAATCATTAGTCCTGTACCAGAAAAGAAAATTAGGCAAATTTTCAGCCTTTTTCCAAAGGAACAGACACAGTACCTCACCATGAAACGAGATGTGTGACATGTAGCTTACTGTACTCCTGTGTTTAATCTTCAACTCTTATTCTTGACATAAAGACAAACTTGGAAAATGGAGTGTTACTGAGCTGGCCCAACAGTCATTTTTGACCTATTCCACCTTTCTCTATCACACCAATTGATTCTGTCCAAATCAGTCATTTGACTGTAGCCTGGCCTGCCTATGTGAAATTGTTTTCCTATAGAGCACAAAATCAATCAGAAAGCACGTCTCCTAAACATATTGATGTTATCTCTGTAATGAGATATGCCTCTGACCAGTGAGCACAGGCTCGGCTCTTGTCAGCTCATGGATAAACTGAGATTTAAAAAAAAAAAATGAAACACTGTTGATATGCCATGTAGGCTGTCACACTTGCTGCAACACGGTCTCACGGCAATTTGTGAAATAGTCATTTTTCGTGGTGGTGAGCAAGAATTTTAATGTAATGTGGTTCATTTTCTCTTTTTTTTTGTGGTGCTCCGCACATAATGAGAAGCATCTATATGGACTTTGGGTTTATGAAAAAACGGAAAGGACACGTCACATGCCGGGACACAAGCCGGTCTCTGGGGTTACGCCAATAACAACGGGACACGCGACAACAACGGGAAAAACTGGGAAATTAATTTCCACATGCAGGAGACAGTCTCTGGGGTGAAAGTCCTGTGTTTGACCCATCCACTACCCCAGCCAACCTCACTACGTGGATTTTCATAGTACTCTCTACCGTAGTCATGCTGTGATCACGCAAAAATGCTTCCCATTCAAATACATTAGATGAAAATTCGTGCTCACAACACGAAAAAAATACTAACGTGTCCATGTACACGAATCAATAGATTAAATAACTGAGACTGGGTTGCCCTTGAAAGACGTGCTTTTACTGTATTTAAAAAATAACCTTGGCCCTTCAGGGACAGTATCAGATGTCAGTGGCTTCTGAAGCAGCTTTGTGCGAACCAACTTGTATGATAGGAAAATATTATCCGAAATGTTCCAAAGTTACGCTTTGAAAGCAACGCTTCCAAACAAAAGACAAAATCAGTCTCCAAAACCACAGAAATCTTTGAAGGGATTTTAATCTTAGCATGCTGCGAAGAAAGGCAATTTGCTTGAAGATAGTCTAGTACCGAAACGTGGCCTACTTTTAAACGTTGTATATTTTTGCAAGTTAGACGGTGTGTGGGAGTTCTTTGCAGCTTTTGAGATGCTTGTCCCCCTCTGACGCACCTGTCTCACGTTGTAGATTATGATTATGTATTCTGTACTGAATCTTAGCATGCCAACAGGGGCATATTTCAGAAATGATTAGGGGTGAATGAGCTCCATCCGGTCCAGCTGAGAACAATCATGCAGTGATATATGAATTGTGTCTGTTTGGTGTTCATCAGAGCAGTGGAGCTCCTTCCTGATTAATCAGACTCACCTGTTTTCGTCCCCGTCTGGGACTGGACAAACTGGGCAGTGCATCATTACCTGCTCTGATTTAGACCTGGATGGCTGCAGACGGCCACCACGGGGCTCTGCACCTGCTTCTTCTGCCAAGTGAAAATGCATCTTAACTTTCATTTAGCTAGTTGGTCGATTGGTTTGTCCATCTTTCTTTCCTTCTTTTTGCCTTCAAATCATTTGACCTCTTTTCCTTTTTTTTCCCGGAATGTGTGCATTTTCCAGAGACGAATGCAAAATAATTGTATCGATGCGAACAAGACCAAAGCGAGAACCGGAAACTGACGTCAGCAGCAGAGGAAGCGTCTCCGCTGTTGGCCGAAAAGTAAATCAAGCTCTACTTGTCCTTCCACCTACTGTCCCCCCCATCAGGTGTTACGAGTCATTGCTCTCCTAGGCACAATCAACCATTCTCGGCTGCTTATGTGGCTGCCTGCTCGGCGTTTAGAAGACTTGTAAATGATGTCATTCGAAGTACACGCTCAAGGCCTCTGTCATCTCTCGTGTCGAAGATTCCTGTTAGGCAGATAGATTTATAGCACACTTCAACTCAGTCTCGTGCACACAGGTGGAGTTGGATAAAGATTTTTTTTTTGTGAAATGCATGGAGGGTGCAAAAATGCCCTTGAATAAGATACAGTAAAATATATCATGCATGAATTAGCTCTTTTCCATTACACTTTGTTCATTTATTATTCATTAAGCTGTTAATATTTACATCCGATAAGTCATTATTTAAGACTTATAATCTGTGCTTTTTTTCTAAAAGGCTCTTTTATGATCAGAAAACAAGTGAGTATGCAGTCTGAAGTGGAAGGAAATGTTCGAACCATTGCAGTAAAAGAAAATGCCAACTCCACACAAAAGTAACTGATAGGGTTTTAAAATTTAAGGAAGATAGTCAATGGCAAAGAAATGGCATCCTATTCTATAAGGCCTGCTAGGAGTGGAACCTTTATCTGCCAATACCTAATGCATCTGCTTAAATAAAAATATTGTGAAACAATTGGCTCCTAAAAACCTGTTTGGATTGGTGCAGACACGCGTACAGACAAGAGGAGACCTATAGGGAATGCACACACACGTGCACACAGTGAGGCTAGCAGGCTCACCTTGCTGTGTACTCTGTGACTGAGATGTAAATGTGCTGCTCACCTTGCTACTGCAAAATCCTGCTGTGATCAAAGTGTTTTTTTTTAGAGACATGACTCACTGTGAAAATCTGATCTGAAGAATAGCGCTGCAGGTGGAGACACCGGCATTTTAATCACATGGGCCCTCCCTCATTCATGAAACATGCGTACGACCTAAAACGGGCGCATGACGGGCGTACGCTGATTCTTACGCAAAGCTTGACCTTGATCAATTTGAACGTGAGCGTAAGCTGCAAAAAGTTTGAGTCAGTGTGGACTTTCGGTGCAGCATGTAACAAGAGAAGAAGTCATCAGTTGATCACTTATCGACAATGGTAGATTTGGCTCTTTTTTAGAAGACAAGCAACAGTGCACACGTAGCCTACACACACGAGCCATGGTGGAGGGAATGCAGAAAATGCCAGAGTCTGCAACATTGTTTTAGCCTCTGGGGTTCTGCACTACATCATCGCGCAGGAAAACAAGGTGCCATAAATGGAGGCCTAGTGACGGAGCCAGCTGACCCAATGCCCAGAGAGCAGTGTCCAACACAGCCCCAACTAGGGGCTATTTGAAGGAAACAGGATATTATTCCTTGCTTTCAAAAGGTATGTTATGTTTGGCAATGATATTCAATACAGGAAACATGACAATGCACAACATTTTTTTTTTTTTTCTTCAGGTTTTCGTTTGTCTTAGGGGTCTTTAATGGCCACAAGTGGACGATTTCTTTCTGCCATTGACCAACATCTTACGTCCTGTTTTTCCAGCCCCTCTGCTCTGTCAGACACGCGCTCTCCCTCACAGCTATTGTCTGGCTCTGATTCGTGGAAAAAAAACAAGTAAAAAAAAAAACCACCTACTTGTAGGCCCAAGAGATTGCAATATAAGCCTGTATGTTACTATTAGGAGTATAGCATACATATGTCAAGGATGTATAAATTAAACTTCAGCTGGAGTCCGATTTACTACGGCAACACTGACTGCATCAGTGATCTCTTTCTATTTTGCATTCTTCCTATAGCCTTCAGTACCAGTTTTTAGGCTGCCACATAAAACTGAGATGTCAGGGTTTTAATCTCAACCTCTGAAACGTGTCACTTCTAAGCCGAGTTACATCTGGCCATGTCGTAAATGGTAGGGGCGAGGCCCTAAAAACGGACTAAAAAAACTATATTGGGGCGTGATATTTAAATTACGATCGTTTCCGGCCGCTGCATTTATCAACGTAGGACCAATCTTACGCTCTGATTGGTGTGATGCGAATGTTTCATGACTCTCACTTGAAGTAAGAGGATTTCTGCGCTGGTTTCTACGTTAGGTTGATGAATGAGGGTAATTGTGTGTATGTGTGCTTGCAGACGTGAATGCATGTCTTTTTGTGTTCATATTTTGTGTTTGCATTCGAGCATTTCTTTTTTCCATGCCTGTAAGTTTGGTTCAGAGTGGGTGCATGTATGTGCACATGTTAGCAAGCTCAAGTGTGACGGCTACCAAAGAGGCAGGTGGATCTCTCAGAAGCAGCAAATGTTTTTTTGTTTTTTTTTGCAGTGGCTCAGCCTGGGGTTATTCTAGCTCAGCCCCTATTGAGAATGTGACACGGATACAGTGCCTTCCAAAAGTGTAAATCCCCCTATGCCAAATTAGTAAATTCATTATCTGATAATCTCCGAGCTACTGAATAACCTCAGCTAACGTTTTTTGACAATATTAACACTGAACTAAGGCTGAATCTCATTTATGTCTTACCCCTAGGTTTTGCACATTCACGCGAGACTAAGGGCTGTCCCAATACTCATTTTGATCAAAGGGTAGGGGTGTATGGCCCTTGAAACCATAGACAGTTAAAGAAAGCAAGGGAGGACACAAGCTTATTTGAAACCAAGGGGTATCATATACATTATGCAACAGGCAACAATGGCTGCCAAAGACCCATAAATGTATTTTCGGCTTAAATAATTGATTTAAAAGTTACAACAGTTTTTTTTAATTGCTCGCTTGCTATGCTAATGCTAACCGTTAATGTTATCGTTACATTGCTGATTTGCACAGCAGTCCCACATTTCTCTGCCTTGAATGGACTCCACGCATGTCTACAGTTTTAACCATTAGCAGAGAATTTAGTTTGATATCGGTGCACAACACTACTTGCTTTGTAGCCATTAATACATGCTTTATATATACCGTCCTAATCACACAGGGACGCAGGAGGACACAGCGGCTGATCCACTTTTGGGCTGAAAACGAACAGAAGTTTCTTAAATCATGTGTTCATGCTGTAGCCATATATTATTGTATTGGTACTGTATTATTGTAATCTTTAATTCCTGTTCATGCACTTCTACATTGTCATAATTGTTGGTTATGATATGGGACACTGAAAGTAAAGTGAGGGAAGGGTTACTGGCCAACAGGCATCAGACTAGTCTGGAATATCAGAATAGCCGTTTGTTTGTGGTCTTGTGTCTTTTTTAGTTTGAAATATAATATACAATGTATAAAATATATAACATAATTTTAATATAATCAATTTATTGGGCAATAAAGACAGATTTTTTTTCTTTCTAAATGACATTGAATATGGTGATAACTGAAACAGATATACAACACCAAGCAGTGTATACATGTGTTTTGCAAACAGACCTAAGTACTACACAGATAACTGCCTCTGCACCATCAAAGTGAACATAAAATAACTATAAAATGTATCAATGCATATGAAACTTGTCAAAACCCACGCAATCAACGTAGACACACTTGCAGACTGCATCTTGGGAGTTTGTGATCAATACTGTTTGGGGATGTAACCAAGTGGTGTCCCATTTCATAGGGGGATGTTTTCACCCCTAACCCTTACCACTTGGTTTTAAAGGGCAGGGGTAAGATGGAGAAATGGGATTCAGCCTAAACCTGACCCTTTAAGTCACAGTAATAACCAATTTGACACAATGTTCTAACAATAAGCAATTTTTGGTTTATTTTTCAATTTGGGTTCTAATCTTCACCATGAAATTACCATATCTTTGGGGGGCTTGTGCCCCACAAAAAGTGTCTAAAATCGCGGATGTGCTCAACCATTTGCCGTTTACATTACAGACCATAAAGCATATCATGCAGGCCTTTGTCTAAGCATATTTAACAATGTTTCAGACTCAAAATGCAGCAATTGATCCATTTTGACAAATTTTGTAGTTCACCTTTGCAAATTCATCGAAGTGTGAACGAAAGTGTGTGAAAATACCAGGCGGTGAGCGATATTAGCAACATTATGAATGCTTTATGACACCGTGTATGAAGCCCGTAACTCAGAGAGGGAGAGAAAGTGCTGCAACAAAACCCTGTGGTGTCTTGAAGATAGTCAAACAATTTTCAAGACCAGCAACTTTCAAGTCTATAAAAATTGATCTGTTTGTCATGAGAGGAGACCCATTTGGGATTTCTCAAGCGTGAAATCTTTGTGAAATGGGTGTATCAATCAGAAAAACAGAGACAGAGATTGAAAGATGATAGAGTGAAAGAGTTGAGAAGGAGTGAGTGGAAAAGCCACCAAAAAAGACATCGCTTTAATTTAGTCATTGTTTCATCTTTCCTAAATCCTTTCGAGAAGAATCCAGCAGCAGAATATCACTGCACGTCCATTAGCAGTGATATGAAAAGCAATCGACTCCTTAAATGTCGGAGTGTTTGATATTTTGTATCTTTTTTATGTTCCTAACAACACAGCGCTGCTGTCGGATATATGCTTTGCATTCTACAGTATTGGCATAGAGCGTCTGTCTGAATAAAGTGCATTGAATCTTCAGCAGCTCAGCAAGCATCCCCTCATGCTTGCAAAGCTGCCAGAAAACATCTTTCATGATTATTATTATTCACCAAGAAAGCCACATTGTTAACTCCGTCAATTTGTACGTGTGTACAGGACTCAAAGAGAATCCTTCAAGTACAATACGTTTCTGGATTGATACAATAACAATGGCGGCAGATTTACCATTCAAACTTCATCTTTTTAAACGATGGGTCTTTGTTTTCATGCAGAAGTAAACAAACGCTTTGAATTTTTAGCAGACAGCCGCGGAGTTCGTCAGCTGAAATGACGACAGCTGTAGCTAGCTAGATTATGCTAATGCGAATGCCGAAAAGTTGGTTGAACATTGTTTAAAGCTAAAGTATAAGGACATTGGTTCACAGCTTGGACTCAGTGGATAAAGCATTGACTTGCAATGTATTTTTATTTCTATTTTTTGGCTATCATCACCTTTTCCCACAGGAGTTTCCCCTTTCCCCCTTTTTCATGTTTTTGTTTTTCCATATATTACTTATAAATTGAGGTGCCTGATCAATTGTTACAATGTACCGAATATTCAATAAAAAATAAATTAAAATAATTAAAATTCAAAGCTGACTTTTCAATTAGTTTTTAAAACAAATCGCACAGTCTAAGACAAATTGTTGATGAGAATTGAAAGGGTTGTGGTTAAAGTATAGAATGTGGGGTGGGGTGAGTTAGTGGTGACCAAGCTCCCACGAAATGTGCCGAGCTTTAAAGCCAATTTGACATAGTGGACAAATGGTAGAATTACAACTTCTGTATTTGCCACATGATGCTATGGAACCCAGAAATATTTTTCCCTGTGAATATACAAAAGGAGACGTCTGTAAATGAGTGGATATATTTTACAAAATTTTACATGTTACCCGCCACAACATGACCGTCTGGTCCAATAACATTTGGAAAGTTGTCAGCAGAAGTCTGTAATGCGCTTGCTTAGGGGCCTTACCGTGCAGAAGCAGTGCCGATCATCCGGGTATTTTTAGACGCGACCACTGCATTTTTTTGGGCTTCATGTACAAATGTGAAACTCTCATAGGAATGAATATGGCCCACCTCCAATGCTGCATCCTGTTCTCTCATACATCCATGGTAGTGACGTGCAGCCGACTTTCCAACAGTCCTGTCAAGTGTTAACACATCTTCATGTTGATCAGATCATTCAGTCTATGAATGTGGTTGGGAAAAGCATTGTATGTCAACAAACCTAACGAAGCAGCTGGAAAACCTGCTGAGTTGCTGTTAACCTGATCTATTATGTCTTAAAACAACAATTTATAGGTCAAGTGTAACCACAGCCACGTGTTATGGGGTTTTTAGGAGAGTGATCCTCTCTGCTGCCATACCTCTGCTCTAAATGTCTGTCACACACTCTCCCAAGGTTTTGAATGTGTTAAGATCAGCAGTATGATAGTTGTATCCTGCCTCTGTCTGAGAGGAACATTCAGTTTCTAACAATACATCCTTACCCGAAGCAGACAATGAGCTGCCATGGAGACATAATGACAAACCATAACCCCGCTCTCCAGCCATTATGCTCACAGAGAGCATGCTGATGTTCATAAGACCAGGTATTATGATCATATTTATGACTTGGAACTGTTGTAAGACATAATTTCCAACATATACCATTACAACATAACTAATTTCCCTGTAGCAGAAGTGATTAATCTATTCTGTTAAATAAAGCTGACAGCTTGACAATGTTTATACTTGTTTTACATTCCATTTTACATCTGTACCCTTTTTTTCAGCAAACCCATTGTTGATTATGTACTGTTAGCCACGTTATGAGTAAAGCGGGATTTACAGTTCTGCGTGGGCTCTACGTAAAGCTTACACTGTAGCCTACGTAAATGGCCTGAGGTTTATACTTGTGCGCTGGTGTGACGGGATTAGCGTCTGAGCAGGTACCGACTCTAGAGACACAGTGAGAGAAGCAAAGTGTCTCCCCTGTGCTTTCTGAGCAAAGTGGGGAAGATATAGCAGGAAAAGTTAACCCTCTCCTTGATTTTAATGTTTACGGAGAAGGAAGACCTGGGAAATGAGTCGGGGGAAATGCAACAGTAGCAAGGTCAAGCGGACCAATCACAGTTGTTGCGGTCTGCGGCACTGCAATGTGTAGTTATATTTTGCGAGGTGCACCTCAGGATACAGTGTAGGGTCCGTGTCAACACGCGCCGGCGGTGTGGATGTAACACAGGACCATAAATTGGGCTTTAAAACATAGACTGTTAATAGTAGTTTTTTACTATTGCAATGACAATTTTTTCAATACTTTAAACAATTTTTCTAAACTCTTAACGCACCAACACACCTACAACACACAACTGGCAAAACAGTCAACTTGATCCTCAACACTAACACAATACACTGTCTACAAAAACAATGCATTCATGTCATGTTCAAGCATTTTAAATCTTGTGTTAACTGTATGCATTTTGTGTCAAAGCAACAAGAAAATGTGCATAGGCTACACAGACAGATGTTGTGCTAGCTGTGTTAAGAGTTTAAGAAAGTTGTTAGAAGTGGTGAAAAATTGTCACAGCAATCGTAAAAAAACTGTAATGGACAGGACATGTGCAACATCATCCTTTGGTTTGTGGAGATCTGCTATGAGTCGTTGACTTTTCAGTTACTGGCGCAGCCATTGTGGTTGGGTGTGACGTTTTTAGACGAGAGGCAGGAGTGAGGGAGGAGCCCTTACAGTCTGCTTTACACACTTTCACCGGCAATCACATCATTGCCACGCCTTGAAACTCCTCCTGCTTTATCATCGATTTCAAAATCAACAACGACGATTATGAAAAAAATGAACATCATTCGGTGTTGTAGAAGACTTAAAACTAGCGATTGAGACCATAAACTCATGAACTTGTTCACTGAGGTCATAATTCAAAGGAGAAGTGGGTCACTATCTCATAGACTTCTACAGAAACTAACCTCCTTTTGCAACAGGACCTGTCGCCCCCTGCTGGAATTCAGGTAGAATGCAGGTTTAAGGCACTTCCGCATTTGCAGCACTTTACCGAACTGGATAGTTTGTCCATTAATATACAGTCTATGTGTTAGACAATCAGTTGCACGGTCAGTTGTTGAGCATGGGTGCACAGCTCAACCAGAAAAAAGATCTCCGGAAGCAGAGTATGACCGGCCGCTGGCTGCATCGCTCTCAAATGTAGCCATTAAGTTTGATTTTAGTTAAGGTGAAGAGTGGCAGCTAAAATCCCCAAAAACTGTCAGTGCTTGTGGTCAGTGTTGCTTCTCCACCATAACATGAGCTGAAATGAAGCATGAGCTCCCTCCCTCCTATCCACCACCATCACAACCATCACACACCATCAACACCTGCAGCTCTGCTCCTCTTCCTCCATTTGTCATCAGGCAGGAGAGAGAGAACCTGAAAATGAGTGTGGCGGTAGAGATATAATTGCTTTCTTGTCTTTTTGGTTCCCTCACAAAAGGAGAGGAGGCATAGCTGTGAGTGACTGAGGTTATCTTCATCGCATTATCTGCTGAAGAAGCACATTAATGAATAGTGCATTAAAAGTTGGAGTCTGTGCTGCAAAAAAACCCGCTACTACTGTATTTTAAAAACCAGAATAGCCACTATGCAATCTTGAAAATGAAAAATAAAGGCCTTCAGGCATTGTGCACAAAATTTCTTTTTATTCAAACAAAGACAAAGTCACTTTCACCCATCTGTGGTTTTCGCCTAATTGATTCATTTCACAGCTCTTCAGTTATTTCACAAGTACACACTTTTTTTTTGAGAAACCCACCCTGTAAGCAAATATACATTCAGGTAAACACAGATTACCTTGAAGAAGATAATTCAAACCAAACTGGGCTGTAGTGTTGGATCTGGGTAAAAATGAATTAAAAAGTGAAAACAAGACAAAAAAAATAAATGTGGCACCCTGTACAGTCTAAGATTGTCTGCACCTCAAACCTAAACTGGTTGGATGGCTCTCTAAAAACAATTACTGTAGCATGAATGCTTGTTTAATTAGCCTTGTATGATAGGCTGCCCATCCATTACGTGGCTAATTGCCATCCTATCAGACCAAATAAAACACGCTATCACACTCCGGAGTCTGGATCATTGCGCCAGATGACATAATTTTCTTGTGAATCATCTGGATGACTAAATGAAGAGTGACTGACCGAGGGGTGGGTGGGTGGGTGGGTGTTTGCGTGTGTGTGTGTGTGTGTGTGTTAGAGATTTACTACAGCTCTTTTGCTAATTGCTACTATCCTTTCATGTACGTAGAAAAAGTCTTGTATCTTTGAGTTCAGCTCATGAAGAATGGGGACAAAAACAAGTGTTGCGTTTATAATTTTGTTTAGTGTATATCTTGTAAGATGGACTGCAGAGGGAATCCAGAGCTATAATTCAAACCTTTTGAGCTGGTTTGACCTAGTAGCCATAGCAGCCGCTAATAAAAATAGTTCATCTGTCTTAACTGAGGATTTGTTGTGTGCCTTCCCCACGCTCCCTTATAGAGAGGTGAAGTCCCTTTACTTCCCATGGGCCCTTACAAATATGAACGGTAGTAAATAAGGAGAGACAAATATTTACCTGATCCATGTGTTACATGCGTTGTGGAACATAGTCAAGCTATCTAGCTTGCTAGCAAACAAGAAGGGTAAAAAGATGACATATATTGCACGAGAAAAGATAAGGGTTTACGGTTTTAAAGACATAACTAAGTGGTACTACGACACACTGAGACTTTCTTGACTTGCAAAATTATCTTTTGACGTGTAATTCCTGGCACAATCAAACGGGATCAAATTTTTTATTTTTTTGTCTCTAGCCATTTGCCACTGTACATTTTTTTTCCCAGAAAGTAGGTCCCATCGGTAGAGGAGGGACTTCTCCTCTCTACAAGCGCCACGGAGTGTAGCGAGAGTCTCGTCTGCACCTAGATGGATCTGCCCCTCTGACACACTGCAGCCAGCTCAAACAGAGGAACTGCACGTTGCTGATCATTTACCTTCACGTAGACGCCATCCAAAGTAGAATCCATTTACTTAGCCAAAATCAACTTCCCCTCCTTAAGCCCTGCAGCCATTTACTCCCATGGGTTCTCCTCTTAGGCCCCCACCACAGTGTATTCTCCTGATGAAATTGAAGCAAAGAACGACCATGAGTAGATTTTCTCATCGGCCGGCCCATGTGAAGTAGAAGAGACTGTCATTATGCTGTTCAGTGGAGCAGCAATATCTCTAGCTGCTCGGGGACATTGGGTGCCTGAGCGTAGCCGACCT
>NC_045753.1:23293837-23295759 GCF_008692095.1 Etheostoma spectabile
CTGTCTGCCTGCCCCAATCCACCCACCCACCCACCCACCTGTCTGTCTGTCTGTCTGTCTGTCTGTCCGTCTGTCTGCATGGTTGCATGTGTGTCTCTCTGCATGTCAGATTATCTGTCTGTTGTCGTTCTCCTGCGTGTAGCTGTGGGTTTACCTGTGTGCCCGTGTGTGTCTGACGAGAGGCACGAGCTTGCACCCCAGGGATCGGGCTCTCGGCTCGGAGGCAGCGCGGCAGATAATAGAAGCTTCTCCGCTAGATTGCTGTGCCTTGTTCTGTCCCCATCAGCCTCTCAGTCACTCCCCTCCTCCCAGCTCCTGGTGTAAACCTGGCTGGTAAGGTTGTCGAAGCAATTAAACCGACTACCTCTTCGTCACAGTCCCCGTCACCTTCTTTATTTACGTTTACCTTTTTCACTCTCCATCCGTCTCGTCGTCTTCTCCTCCTGCTTCCCTTTTTTTTCACGTACTGTATATATAGTGGCGCAAAGGTTTCAGGAAGAGAGAAATTGGACAACAGCCACTCATCCTTGTCACTCATCATTCCTTCCTTATCATCCTCTATTTCCTCTTTCCACTATCACCCTATCCTTCTCCTTTATGTAAGACCTTGACAGCTGTCCTCATAGAGAGAGCTGCAGCTCGCACTAAGACCAATATAGATTCTGTCCAGTCCAGTGATGCATTTTGTGGCAGAGACTTACTGTACAGAAGGCCTGATACATGATCCCTCTATTTGAGTGTAAATTCTGCTGATCTGCTGCCTTTGTTTCTGGCTTTGATCCCTGAAACTTTTTAGAGGTTCCATGTTCTGCCCAGGTTCGCGTGGGTTTCCTCCCACTACCAAACAAATGTATGTTAGACGCTGCAACAGTGGCTGCCCACCAATCTTACTTGTGATGGACATACATGCATGTGACAATAAAATAATAAACTTCAAATAAACGTTACTAGTAAAACTAGCATTTCATAAAGACAGAGTGTACTGTACGCAACCTGTTCAGCACCAATTGACAAAGTTAGCAACTAATTGAGAACATAGGGAAGCATTTAGCAGCAAAAGACAGATATTTTCCTCAAGACATGGTAGAGATAAAAAACAGAGCTTAAAGGAGAGTGACCAGAAACACACCTCCCAATCGAATGAATCAAAACGCGTCACAGAGGTCCGCTGAGATCCGGCGGAATTGCGTCATCTGGCGAATCTTTGTAGACCTCCGTGATTTGAGTAAACCTTGGCACCTCCGAACTCGGTGCGCTGTGGCCACAAAGGAAAGCCACATGCTGTTGAACACATTGTACACACAAAGATGACACAGAGCCAGATTGAAAGTATCCCTTTAGGTAAATATTCACTATAAATAAAAACCCTACATTTGAAAATAATTGACACTTTAACAGAAAAAAAAGTGGAATTAACAGTGCTGATCACTAAAAGGCACAGGCTACGGTTAAGCGGAGTACATTACATCCCTGCTCCCACTCAGACCTGTACATTTCCTTTACTCTTTATTAGAAACACTTACTGAAATGTGGAATAACTAATTAAACTAAAATTATGGGAAATCTGTGCCACAGGCCTTCACAAAGTCAATTGTTTATCCACCGGGGCTGAGATTCCATTTCAATGAAATAAGTGGGTAAAACACAGCTAATGGAAGTACTATTGTTGAAAGAAAAAAACAGGCTTCATTAAAACTCAGTGAGGTTTTTTTCTTTTCTTCCTCTATACTCAGTGCTAATCCAGGCCCAGTGGTCCTCAACTTGACAGCCAATGAAATCAAGCCTGGCACCCACAGCATAACACTCTGCCTTTGCCTGCTGGGTCTGTCTCTCCCTCCACCTTACTCTCACTCAACACACCAGGGCCACAATTTCCTCTGACAGTGTGTGTGTGTGTGTGTGTGTGTGTGTGTGTGTGTGTG
>NC_045753.1:23295769-23361427 GCF_008692095.1 Etheostoma spectabile
GTGTGTGTGTGTGTGTGTGTGTGTGTGTGTGTGTGTGTCCCATGATACTCAAGCTACAGAGCAGCTCTTTTGCTAATTGCTGCTATTAGGCCTCCAGAGACGGTCTCAGAGTGTAGCATGGTTAATGAGGAGAGCACAGTGAGATAAATGAGACATTGTATCTCTCATGTTGGAACAATGATGGAGCGACGTTAGATGTACAGTCAAGGGGCACTTGGAGCCGTTATTTTCCTCGTAACCCTTGTCCCCAACAGCATTGAAGAGGTACAACTTAAATATTTCTGAATGGCATTAATTAAAGTTTATAATATATTTATTTGGGCCACTGATTAGATCTTTGTCCGAGAGATTGCTCAGATGGCTGGAATACCATGTACTGTTGTCTGCCAACTTAAAAATGTTTTATCTCCTGCGTATGTCCATGCAGAGCTAAGGAATATAATATAAACTGCCAATATAATTTACAGCTTGGCTTGACACTGAGTTTATCCACTGTAACTAAGTGTGTTTTTCTTTTTTTATCTTGATTGAATGTAAGACATTTTGATTTTATTTAGTGGGGTTTGAAAGAGTTGTTAAACCAAATATTTCTCAAATCACAAAGCAGCAAAGGATCCTTTAGTTTAAGGGAAAAGGAAAAACTATCTAATGTTTTCACCAAGCAGCAACGATATGAAGAATGGGTGACCTTTGGTGGGTTTCTCCACAGCAAAAAATTGGACTTTCAGTGACAGGGTGATCATATTGCTCACTGTGTGTGAACACGTGGTAGACTATGTATAGGTGCAGTGTGTCAGGGGTAGTGTAGATGTGGACAGGTATAGGTCTAATAAGCAGGGACAGTGGCGGCTCTGTGGTAGCAGAATGTACAGTTGAGCCCTCGGGTGCTGTCTTCGGTTTAAATTCAATCGTACACAGTGCCAGTTTGATAACCCTGTAACATGTGCACCTGATCCTTTCATCGAGCACCCAAACAACTAAATACAGTAGGAGCACACAAATATCATGTGAAGTGCTATATTCTTTTATCCATTACAAAAAAATGGACACAAGCATTTTACTGCAGAGTTTGTGTAACCGCTGACTGTTTCCTGCAACAACAAAGTGCAGTCCCTCTGTCTCTCTTCTCTGTGGAATGTGAGGTTGGAAACGTAGAGATCTAGAAACTATCTATCTAATTGTGAAATATAAAGTCCCCTTGTGCCACAGAACATTGGGGGGTTAAAAAACCCAAGAGGATGTCACAAAAATGGGCCATTTGAGTGACACTTGCACCGCTGTACAACCTTGCGGTGAATTGCAGGTTTGCTTTTCTTTGGTCTAAACGCACCCTTAGAACGTGACCCCCATGAAACAATCAAAAAGTAACATTTTATTCCTCTCATTCACAGCTTTGTTCTCGCTGACGCCGCTCCCTCTCTTCTTTCACCTATGATTACCGTTCCCCAAGGTATAAATGTTGTTATTCCTCTGTCGCAGTATTTCATACATTCCCGTCAGCACAGTGTTGGCCACTGGTGAGGTGGGAGAAAATGAGTGCTTGTTTTCTAAACAAGGCAGATGTGTCTTTTCATCTGGGAATCACTTTGGCTTTCACAATCTGTTAAGTGAAGGATGGCACCACATACGGTGCATACATACAACACCAACTGCACATGAAATGAGGAAAAGCATTATGTTTGAGGAGATGTGACTGAAATATTTCCATTGAAATATCAGCATATATATGGACCCGCAAACGGTTGGATGTATAGAGTAGAAGGTATAGATATGCTTTAACAGGATTTCTGCATATGTGGGAGACTGCCTCACAAATTACTCTCTGGGGACCAGTTTGAAATCAGCACTCGCATTAACATTCACTCTCGGTGGTGTCAGTGATGATAGCCACATGCTAGAGCTATTCATCCCTGTCTCTATTGTCAGTCATAATGTTATGTCATTGTTACCATGGAGGTTGAGAAACATCAAAGATCTGCTCTTTGTTCCTTCTCAACTCTGGATGAATATATTCAAGCCTTCCCTCTCAATCTCCGTCTTTTCTCTCTTGGCAGTTCTGCTTCTCTTTTAGGCTTAAATCTCTTTGCTGCTCGCTGATGTTGCCAGTTTTCTTTCCTCTGAAACTCATCTCCATTGGGGATTTCTTGAACAAATCCCTCTTTCCCATCAAGGACCTTCTTCTTCCGTCTTTCTTTTCAAGGCTAAATCAAAACATGCACACTGCTGTAGGTTAGAAACCAACCACAGGCATCAACAGAAAACTAGTTGTATCTCTTAATTCTACTAAGAGGTCATCAGACCGGGAGTTTGATTTTTTTTTTCATCCTCTGGACAAACAAACCGATCAGTTTAAAGGCTAGCTTGATGGGCAAAGCTGCTGTTGATCAAAAGGCCTCATTTACATTTCAATCTGCAGCTGCCCAGATAAGATGATGACGGCCATTTTGGGATGGGCGCCGTCTGTCAGATGTGCTGGGTGGCTAATAATGATGGTGATATGTCATATATGTTATCACAATCTCCATGCATCTATTTTTCAAATAACAGATGCCACAGGCTGAATGAAAGCATTGGTTACCACAGGTCTTGAGATTAGGAAAACAGATTTTTTTTCTTGTTGCAAATTCAAAAGATAAATTGAGCAAATCACTGCTTTAGTAGTAAAGGTGGAAATTGACGTGTATTAATTCAGCAAAGCACTTCAGCCCTCTGGACTTCTTTCAATCCGAGGATCAATAATCCACATCCTGAGAGTAAAACCATAGCATGGATTTTTTTTTCCATTTTAATTTATTTTTCACCGGAATATCTCCACTTGACAAGATCATGACAAAAACAACGGCCTTAAAGTTTAATTTCATCAGAAGTAACCGAAAAAATTAATGCATTGCCTTATTCCTGCATTAAGGTGCTCCTGTGAATCTCATACATGGTCATTTCATTCCGTGACTGTTACGCCAAGAGGCCCGTTCATGTGCAGCATCCCCACAGCAGCTGGGGAAAACAGCCAGATCAAATGACTTATCGAGTCGCTTCCCCTTTCAACGCCAGATCACACCCTCGTAATTGTGAAGACGGAGAGGAGGCATGTCATAAAAGAGAGAGAGAGATGTGGAGGAGAGGAAGGTCTGAAACCGAGTAAAAAAAATCCAAGAAAAAAAAAAACCCTGAACAACTCTAAATGTGCAGGGCTGGACTCTCGACAACCCAGCAACTGAATAATACTGATAGGATTTCACCTACATGTCAACCAAAAGAATTATGTTTGATCTTTTAGCTGAGAGTGCGTGTGCGTGTGCTGGGCTTGTGACTTGTGCTGCCTGGCTGCTTTTCAACTAAAATGAACAGTTTGAGACACAAATAGAGCAAGAGAGGAAGGCTGAAGATATATAGGAGGTCTTGATTGCAGCTCAACTGGTCGCTCCATTCAGTTCACATCCAATCTGTACAATGAACAGGAAGCACTTAAGAAATCGAGCAAAAAAAGTAATAGTAACTGGCAGATCTGTTATAGTGTAAGATCATTTAACTCTACTAAAGGGACCAATGAGTGAGACTTGTATTGCCTCATAGAACAAAATGACTGATGGGGGTCGATAAGAGTTGTTGATCAATACCAGTGACTCAATGACTACTCAACTCGGTAGGCTAAAAAACCTTTTCCTCCAGCCATAAAGCAAAGCTGAGCCGAGCAGTGTTGTTGTTGTGCATGGTGATGTATCACCCCCTGACTTAACATTTTGTTTGTGTTCCGGCTTTAATACTCGTGCCCCTGTTTTTTTTTTCTTTTATGCAGCTTCTGTTGATTTTCCTGGAATTCCTTCTGGTTTGGAGAAAGTAGATCAGCCCTTTAACTGCTAATAGTGCACAGAGCATGCCAATAGGTTTGTGTCCTACTTCTCTAGGTGGCTAACAAAATGAAAGAGATCCAACTTATAATAGGATGCTTCACCATTATTACCATTTGTGGATTATGGATTGTTCTGCCAAAATACTGTAAATACTATAATTTGAATGTCTTGATGACAGTTTTAGTGGTTGAGGAAAATACTGTCTTGGCATAGTTTAAGCTGTCTACTATTATTATCTAACCACAACTGAAGGGAAAATAAAGTTATGTTAGCTTTTTTATGTTTGAATTTATATTGTGTGTATTTGAAGTTTTTAACAGTGTTGAACAAACAATAGTATTATGGTTTTTGTTAGTGTATCCAACTTATTTTTCATGTTCATTCACCTATAGTTTCATTTACATGATCGAAGATGTTTGATGAAGGCAATTGAATTGGTTTAGTTTGGATGAGTGCATTTTAAGTTCAAAATCAAGTTTTAACCAAACTCCAGTAAACGTATAAAATCTGGAATTGGTCTTTATTGAACCCACAATCCCTTAGCCATCAAATTCATTCAATGTCAGTAATTTCCAACTGTGTCTTCATGTGTGTGGGAGTGCATGCTTGCAAGTACACAAAGCTCTCCTGTATCTTTCTGGACTTGCATCTGGGGATCATACTGCTATATTCAGGAGTCATATTCTGCGAGATGCTAAGAAATTGACATATCTTTTAGAATGTGAATGTTTTATTGATCTATGCAGTGTTGCATTTCATGCTAAAGGCAGGACTCTGTGTAAACCGTCGCGTGGTGATATGTCAGTCGATCGTGGTGTTGGTGTGGGTGGGGGGGCAACACTGCTGTCACTGTCAGGAACAACAGGAATACTAATTACTCTACATCAGTGGTTCCCAAACTTTTTCGGCTCGGGACCCAAATTTACAAAAATACACCATGAATCCTTGTAACATCTACATTTTTAAACTGTGGACAAAAGACAGAACAAACCATAAATTTAAATGTATATGAAGTATATTTATTCCATTATAAAAGTAAACAAAAACAGAAAAAGGTCTCTATTCTCCTTTCTGTGTCTCACCCCTTTCTTAATTCATTTTCTTATCCCCTCCTAGGACAAGAGAAGAGAGAGAAAGAAAACCCCCACAGCATCTGAGCTGAACAGACCAGTGTAGCAAAAAAGAATGCTCATTCACATAAGATTGGGATTTTGGGTCCCGACCCTAAGTTTGGGAAACATTGCTCTACATCGACTCCCCTCTCACTCAAAACTTTTCATTTGTAAGAAAGGGAATATGCTATTTCTAGTTTCAAACGTCTGATTTTGTGTGTGTGTGTGTGTGTGTGTGTGTGTGTGTGTATTTCAGGGGTGAACATAGTTCGGAGGCCACTTTGTGTTTGTGGAACTTTTTGTGGAAGTGATTGGACGCATAAACTAAATCAGCTTCTGTCCCGTCCCATTTTCCCAATCAATCCCACTTTGGATCCTGTAGCAGCCCTCCAGATATTTCATCTGGCTGGGGATCAATAGTAGGATTGAATGATTGGAGACTACTAATCCAATTTACTTTTCCCTCCCATTTGACCGCGATCTATTCAGAGGCCCTGGATTGTTTTCCCTTGCTTAAAGTGGGCTAAATGGCAGATAGAGACACAGGGTATTAGTGTCTTTGGGCTTGATTGTGATCACTGGCCACAGAGTACATCTACAACTTTGTCAGTGTACACAGACTCTGCTTTTTAGTGTTATCCATTTAATGTAGGTCAGATGAATGGTCTTTCCTGCATATTCACCTTGGCACAGCATCCATTGCTCTGAGCTATGCTGGACGCTGTAGGCGCTTCCTTTGAATTCAAGGCCATTTGAAAGTCTGGGACATGGAACACAACAGGCCCCTGAATCTATAATTTAAAAAAACAACAAGCAGCAAGTATTAACCCTGCTTGCCGACAAACCTTTCAACCTAGTGGATTGCTAGAGGTGTCAATAACTGCAAGGAGCTGTACAGCCATTGTTATGGGATATTTACTGTAGATGGACACGCGATCATCCAAACAGTTGGACAAACCTTCTTGGACCACTTGGGATTCAAAAGAAGACCTAAATCTGTCCATCCTGGCACTACATCGACTTTGCGACCTTGGTGGCTCACACTAATCCACCTTTTTGTTAATACCTTGTATTAATCTTTCACCTTTTGGTGCTCCGGTTTGCGTCTTGTCTGTGAAGATCCGTCGGCGGAGGAAAATTACATGCAGCGGGAGGCCGAAGAGAGAGGCTTTTACTGGTTTAAGATCAGCCACAGGTATTAAGCTGCTTGCAGGGCCCGACAACAAAGCTCCGGCAAAAGATGCCCAGGCAGGCACGTGGGAGCTCAGACAACAGAGGGGAAATCATTGAGATACACTGACGCACGGTAATCCAAGGAATACAAAAAAAAGTTAGGCTTTGTTGTTCATGTTGTGTTGGAAATTAGCCTTGGAATGTGTTGCCATTTGATTCCCGAATGAAGAATCAGGTTCTCTCAAGGGCTGATAGTCCCATCATGTCTATCTCGGCTTCATCTGGCTGCATCTTGTAATCCCACCTCAATCCCCTCCCTCGTACCATTCTGTATCTCACATACTTTTCAGAGTTTTTTTCCTTCTTTTGGTAAACCGCTGGCAGGTGGCAGGATACAAACCCTGTGCTTTTTTTCTTCTCCTCTGGCGTTTTGTGTTTGTCAGCCGTCTAATGCAATCAATGCGGGCCACCTGCCCCGGCCACCGCAAACCACCACCTATTACAACAGCGCTTTTGTCTTTACACGCACAAAGACACAGAGCCTCTGTTTTAAGAAAGACTGGAAAGTGGAATGAAGCAATGAGAGATTGGAAGGAATGTAGAGTGACAGGAGCAGGTGTTTTTTATGTTGAACTAAATGTAAAAGTAGTCAAACACACATTATGAGCACAACCAATTCACCAGCGTTTCATTTCAAAGCTCTATTACATTTCGCCGTCATGTAGAAACCCTTCTTATGTTTTAAATTCAATTGAAGGATTATATGGCTCGTTATTGGTTTTAGAGACTCCAACACCCTCAGCATATAAAACCATTTCAAAGAGAAAATAAATGCTATCAAGCTGGAAAATTAACATTTTTTTCACACGTGAAGTTCCATTCCACTTGTGATGTGTCCTATGGGTTATGGTCTTGAGAAGAGGGAGTCAAAGGTGCATGTTGATCTATTAAAGGTAACGGTTCAATATCTACAACACAAGCATAAGGGGCTTTAGTGAGTGCAATCTTGAGGGAAATAAGACAGGAACAGTTGTGTGTAAAGCTAAATCAATTTTTGAATTGCAAAAACACAGACGGCAGAGGCCCGGCATCCACTGCCCATTTGAGAGTGATAGCAGTAATAGTGTCTGATGTATATGATTTAAGAGGCAATAATACTTTGAGCTTTGAGTCGTATTCTATCCCATCTGATCATATCCCCCCGCTTTCTATACTGCAACAGTTGTCATAAAGCAAAATTCCATAAGCTAAAGTATAAAAATCACAAAAAACAATAAAATTACGGATGCACAAACATAAAGGCATGCATGTTTCATGGCTCATATCACCCAGAATCAGGGAGTACATTGAACATACATACATACATACCCTGAATGTTTCAATTCTTAATGCACTTGCCTTCCCTAATGCATTTGCATGGTGAGACTATTTCTGTAAAAGACACAAAAACAAATCAGTTTGCTCTTCAAGGTTGGGAAATGAATGAGGGTCAGACTTTATCGCAGTTTAGCCTGACATTCGATAAGGAAAGTGGAGGAGAAACTGCCGCCCTTCTTTCTCTCACTCCCCCGTTCAATAAAGCTCCCATTGAGGCGGGGAGAACAGCAGACGCGCCTTTTCTTTTTACCCTGAGGGGAAAGTACCTCACATTGAGGCTATCACTTAAAGGTCAAGCCTCTCCGAATCTCATGGAAACTCCATTCAGAAAACACACTTCCTGTGCCATACTGGGCTGTGTCCTGCTCTCGTCTCTTGTACGATAACATTTCCGTGGCCCAGTAGGGGGATATGAGCTCCAGAGGTGTAGAGAATGTCAGAACAACATTTGGCCTTTTGATCGGTGTGAATATAGATGGGCATCCAACACTCTGGTGATGTCAGAAATGCAACCTGTGTCTTTTGCATTTACAGTGGCCTTTCGCTCTGTCACTGCTCTGTGTGCGTCTTTCTTTAACACACCCAACTTTAACATTTAAGTACATTTATATAGCACCTTTCTAAATGGGTTACAAAAATATATTGTGCAGACATTCATGGTCTACTAATGACTTTGGTGATCTCCTGACACCATGAGGTGGACATTTGTGGTTCTTAGTGATATATTTTTCAACAGACTGCTGCACTAGTGCTGTGTATCAGTTTGCGTACTTCCGTACTTAAATTTGTTATTTTGAGTGTATAAGTGGGTTCACAGGATGGCAAAAATGCAGTGCTCTGTGAGTGCCTGGGTGCTGCACTCATAGCTGTCACAAGGTTGAATGTGGACAACACTGGACACTCCTCATCCTCTGTGGTTGCCATCTTGTCTGGGTACCAATAGGGGATGGGCCGCCACCAAACTTTTGAAAATAGCTACAGAGGAGGCTGCAGCGTTTGTGGTTGCTCCGGTGAACACCAAACTATATGCCAGCGGCGTAATTTCCACCTTGTGTGAACTAGGAGCACAAAAAACTATCCACGCTGTTTTGAGTGAGATAAAGGTTTCTGAATGTCCTCTGCCTTCAGTCCCCGGGTGAAATCTGCACAGCTTTCTACGGCACTAGCCAAGATGAGATGGCTAACCGTAGCATGCTAGCACTAGCTTGTTCTCAAAGGGCAAAACACTGCTACAACACACACTAGTTCACCATAATCTACAAAAGAACTACTTCCATGTCCCTGTTCTGCAGGTATTCCACAAGTGTGCCCTCGTTTAGAAGAAGTCTCCCAGCTAATCCTGCCTTGTACTGACCAAAATAGGAGAAACCTAGCTACTGAGCATGTGTGACTCCCAACAAAGATAGTAAATAAGTGAGATGTCTCACTCTGTAGCTAAACACACAGGGTGAAAAGAGGATCTGCACCAATGTGCAGTACAACAAAAATATGGTATTTTATTTTGAAAATTAAACCATGTAACCCTATTCTGGTACAATCTCAAAATACAATTATGTACCTGAAAATGAGCATAATATTGGCACTTTAATAAATTTGAAAATAGAAAACAAGCTGGCAGATATTTTGGGGGGTTATAATGGATGACAGAAATTCTCCACCTAGTTGAAATTAAAAGAAGATGAGGTCAAATGATGTAATCACCATCTACGGTAAGTGCATAACAGCCATACAAGTAAGTACATGTGTACTACATGGAAGTGACAGGCAGGCATAACTAACTGGTAAAGATTTAACCTATTTGGTAGAGATTACACAAGAGACACAAAACAGTGAAGTATGCACATTTACAACTACACATTCTCAAAGATGTAGGCCTACATTATAGTCATTCTCACTCAGAACCGATAATCTGATCAGATTTAGTCTCTCTCACTTCTTAACGTCACCATCAGCCACACAACGTTTGTTCTATACAGAATAAGCCTTTAAATAAATAAAAAATGAAAATCCTTCCAATTTAAAAACAAAGAGTCTATAAAATGTTATGTTGTGTCGATTATGGACTAATTAGCTGTTGGATCAGCTGAGAGCCAGGTGTTTCTGTCATGCCCTGGGCCTTGCAGTCAATGGAAAGCAACTGCGGTGCCTGGCTCTAAAGACTGTGGCTGCCTTGATCTCCTGAGGTTATCATTGGCCGCGTGTACATGATGTCAGAGCATTTGGGCGGAGAATTGGGCGGTGATCAGTTCTTTGCAAGCCTGGCTCATCAAGAATGAGCATTATGTTTTCGTCAAAGAGGTAGTGTGTACGATGTGTTGTCCGACAACGCCAGAAAACGGCGTCATAGAGAGAGAGGGGAGAAGTGAGATAGTTATTTTATCCATCGGGGGAAAAAAAATAAAAGAAACAAGTGTTTTAAGAATAAGAAAAAGAGCTAGTGAGGAGTTCAAATGCCAGAAAGGTGTGGGGGGTTTCCAAAGCTTCTTGGAGAATACTGGCAGCTTTACACTTGATTGTTGGACTGGGGTCAGATTTGTTGCTAAATCACTCCCCACTTACTATACACACCACTGGTCTGCTGGCCTTTGTGAATTACAGTCACAATGAAGGTAAATCTCCCTTTAGTCACATACTAGAGTTCCCTGTAACAAGGCACTCTAACACAAAGTTTATCTTGATTCAACTGCAAGCCAGCAAGTACTCAGATGAAATGTTGGCAGTGAAACAGACCCTTGAATGAATGGTGCATTGTTGATCAATTCATCATTGATCATATAGCGCCCGTTTCTATCCACTGGTGTGTAAAAAGGATCATAAAAGGGGCTACAATATATAACATTTTGTTATGTGTTTTTGTATGGCTTTATGACCCAGAAGCACACTAACTTGCTGAAACAATATCCCCAAAATACACTTTATCCATGGCAATCCCTCTTGTGGCTTTGTGGAAGCTTTGTGGCTCCACACTATCTCTCTGTCTGTGTGTGTGTGTGTGTGTGTGTGTGTGTGTGTGTGTGTGTGTGTGTGTGTGTGGGTGGGTTGTGTGTGTGTGTGTGCTGTGTGTGTGTGTGTGGGGGGTGGTGTTGTTGTGTGTGTGTGTTTGTGTGTGTGTGTGTGTTGTGTGTGTGTGTGTGTGTGTGTGTGTGTGTGTGTGTGTGTAAAGCCAGACTTGTAACTCCAGCAGAAAAACAAAGACAAGTGCCTCTTTCACTGTCGCTGTGACTGGCTATCCTCCCACACACTTATGGACATGTGAGTGCACGCACGCACACACACACACACAAACTTAAGCAACACACACACACACGTAAGCAACACACTGAGAAGCCAGGGCAGTGTTGCCAAGTAGAGCCCGCTACCTCTTACAAACCTCATGTTTATGCAGACACTTTGTGTTTCTGGGAGACAGTGATGGGACTTTGTTGACACACCGCGGCAGCAGTGAGAATATGAGCAAAAGGAAGAGAAAAGCAGGGATGAGATAATATGTGGAAGAAGAAGTGAGAAAATAATGAGAGGATAGGGGCTCCATGACAGTACAGTTGGGAGTGTTTTAAAAAGAGAAGAGGTTGATAAAAGTTAAGAAGAGGGAGGCAGGGAGTTGCAAAGTCAGCAGTCAGGAGACCTGTGTGTGGGAGTACCTAAGTGAGAACCGCTGGTATAGAGAGTGTGTGTGTGTGTGTGTGTGTGTGTGTGTGTGTGTGTGTGTGTGTGTGGTGGTGGTCCACTATGAGTTAGGATCCCAGATGGAATAGGTTCATATATCATTCTCCTAATGGTGTTGGCTCCGAGTCAAATCTTTGAGATATCTCCTTTTCTCTCTCATTATGCCTTAACGACTTCAGGATCTGTCTCCATTTAGCTCTATTTTAGCTGGGCTGTCATAACTGTTGAGATTTACTGCAGAGCTACTCCTCCACTCCCACTACATTTAGCAACCCAAACATGTCTTGGCCAAGCAGACGGCTGGATTAATAGTGAGATTTCAGTGTTTTCAAGCCATCAGGATGTTAATATCATTTTCAGGTTCCAACACGGGGCTTCGCTCTTGCAGATCAACCTCTACTTGTGAAGGCGGTCTGCACTAAACCCATAAAATGTTCTAATATAAATGTTGATTTTGTGAGACGCTATCTGTAAGAGAGGTCATGTAAAAGCGTAGTGGAAGCAAAAATGTGTTTAGCAAAAGGGGAATGTCATAAGATAAGATTTTTTATTTTTTTTGTATTACTCAAACGGTGGTAACGGTGATGAATTCAAATGTTTGCATGAAATTGAATATGTGGGAATGTGGAAGAATATCGTTCAGAATAAAGAGTACAGATATAAGAGTGAAAGTTGAGCAGTTTAGCCAAGATAGACAAAAACGTACCATATCCTTCAAATGAAATGCAGGAATACTTATCATTTGATACAACTTTTAAATTAGATTCAATACAATTGGTGCAAAATTTGGCTTTGTGAAAAGTAAGAAATTCCTCATTTAAATGCACTCATGTAAAAAAATATGAAAACGTGTGAATCAAAGTAGTGGAATTTGATGCAGGCAGATTCTTTTAATTAAAGGCATTTTCAGTTAAGTTCCACTTGCTGTACTGAAAATTGGGCTGCACCTGTTGACTATTGTCATTATTCTTCAATCTGGCTATGTTTAAAAAAAAAAAAAAAAATAGTGTAAATGTCCAAAACCTAAGCTGACATTTTGAAGTAGCTTGCTTTGTCCAACCAACTGTCCAAAACCCTGAGGGTATTTAGTTCCCAATTAAATAAAACAGAAAAGCAGCAAACCCTTGGAAATTGCATAAATGATTGTTGGTAATTTTTTGTTGATCGTCTTATGGCGTTTCAGCGCTAACATTGCTAACTAATTGCAGACTTTGGTATTTTATCAAAACCGTTGCTCAAATTTTGGGAAACACACTTATTTGATAGCCCAAAGCAACATACCACTCACATATCTGTCCATTAAAGGTCCATGGCATGAAAATTTCCCTTTATGAGGTTTTTATTAACATTACTACTGGCTCTGGTGGCTGTAATTCTGCACCAAAGCTGAGTTTTGGGAAAGAGACTTCAGATATGGTATTAAGGGACCACTAAGATCTATATAAAAGCATCCAAAGAGCACCATGTCATGGGACCTTTAAGCATGAAGCTACAGCCAGGAGACAGTTAGCTTATCTTAAATAATCACGTTAGCTTAGCTTAAAGCTAAACTTGTTGCAAAAAACACACTGCACACTAATCAAATTCAAACAGTCATTACATAAACATTTGTTGAACTTTTTTGCAGAGTTAGACGAGACAAAAACAATACCACTCTCCCGTCTATATGGTAAATATGAAGCTGCGGCAAGAAGACAGATAGCTTAACTTAGCATAAACACTGGAAACGGCTAGCCTGGTTCTGTCTATAGATTAAAAAAAACACAATTATTATAACTTATGTTTACTTTACAGACATGAGAGTGGTAGCTAGAAATCTTCTCATCCCACTCTGAGCTAGATAACAAATAAGCAGGATGTTGAATTAATCTTTAAGAACACACTGGTCTCTTCACAATGCAGCATATAAAGTCAAAGGTGAGCCTACAGGTCAAGGAGCATCTCATGCAATCAGAGTAAAAGTTAACAAACAAATTGACCACAGATGACTGTTATTTGTCTAGGATAGGGGAGGATGCTAAGGGTCGCTGCTATATCTGGACCTGAGCAGCAAGCCCCATGCTGGGGGGGCCTGGTGGTCGACGGAGCCGCAGACTAAAATAAACACACACTGGTACTGAAATGATCCAAACAGGAACACTCATCCATCCAAGCCTGCCTTCATTAAAGTGGTCCGCCCAAGCTCTAATTATAGGATTACAGGGTAGCCAGCAGGACAAACACGGTAAGGGCCTCTGGTTGGATGCAGCTGCCCCAAAACACACTGATCACTGTACCTAGTGACCCAGGTATCCACCCACAGGCATACGCACACACTCCTGCACAAACCCCAAACACTAATTTACACAGCGCTCGTCTTTCTCTCCCTCTCCATAGAACGCTGTACACACTCAGTTTGAACTAACACACGCAAGCCAAACAAGACATATACCTGGGTAAGTATAGTGCTGATTGTGTGCCTCCCAAACAGACTTAAAAATAACCCCAAGGTGGAGCGGTAAGGAAAGTCAGCCCTGCAGTTTGATAGCAGAGTGAGGCAGACAGGGTCAGGAGAACTCTTCTCAATAACACCTTATTATAGCCACAGACAGTCTGGGCTTTTAAGATGTTTTAAGAGATGACCCTGGGGAGCCTGTATCGCCACTTAAGAATCCTGATTCGATGGGCATGCATCCTTTCCTCCCTCTCCTTCGCACTAGATATTTGGTCATCTGTAGGAAGCTCAGGGCCTCCTTCAGTTTTAGTCCCTTCATTTTTTGCGATCACTCATTCTGTCTCGGGTTAGATCAGTAAATCAGTTTGCTGGTTGCTGATATGACCAAAATGATGACGATGATTGTGTCTGCCGAAGGTTTAGAACGCTACAGAATTGAAAGTCAATCTCATCGGACCTGCTGTCTCAATCCCAATTTGCTTGGGGTTTTAGGCATGCTCTAGGAATGTTGGTCGGTCCACCATTTTGGTCCAGGCCGCACTATCTCAACAACTATTGGATGATTTGTCATTCAATTTTGTACAGACATTAATGGTACTCAGAGTACGAATCCATCTTTAGTGATGCCATGACTTTTCCTATAGTGCCATCAGCCACAATGAGACATGTTCACTTATGCTGCAAAATGTTTTTACATCTACTCGATGGATTGGCAAGCAATCTGGTATACACTCATCACACTCATGGTTCCCAGAGGATGAATCCTACTAACTTTGGTGAGCCCTTGACTTTTTCTTAAGCTCCACCATAATGTACACTTTTTTTTTTGGGAAAACCTTTGGAACTTTTGGATGGACTACTGGATTTCCATCAAATTTGGTACAGATATTCATGGTCACCAGAGAATAAATCCTAATGACCATGAGGCTGACATGTGTGGTTCTGAATGAAATGTCTCTACAACCATTGAATGGATTTCCATGAAATCTGGTCCAGACATTCTTATTAAAAGGATAAAGTATAATAAACGTAGTAGTTGCATTACCTTTTTGTCCTATGCTTTAGTAAAAAATCAATAATCATAAAACCCAGGAATAAGATGGAATGCTTGCACTTCTGGTTCCCTTGTCTTGGAGTCAGTGGGTTTTTGATTAGATGCCTGATGTAAGGTCTGTGGCTAACACAAGCTTAAGAGATTTTCCCCCTTTTTTTTCTACAACATAAAATATGTCAGTAAATACTTCACTTGTGAATTTTTGAGCTTGTACGTGTTTTAGAAAAGGCGGTTGCTAAGAAGTGGCTAAATGAGACTACAAATGCCATCACACCGCACACACAAAATCAGTTGGAAGCTTGTGGTGGTGTGACTGTGGTGTACAGTAGTTTGTTTATAGCGTAATGTTTTTTTTTGGGCTTTTTACTTCTGAACAAAAAGCGTAAGTATCATACACTTTTGTTTGTTTCTACTGGAAATATCCCATTGGCTTTTGGTCGAGGGAACTAGGGTGATACTAACTACTGGGTCGGCCTACGAAATACGTCATCACTGCAACACTCTATACCTGTAAGTAATAACATTCCCATCAGCCTCAGCTGTACTTTGTGTTTTGTGCTAAGTAGATAATGCAAGCATGCTAACATGCTAACCTAAGATGGTGAACATGGTACACATTATGCACCACTGTGCTCAAGCACAGACTTGTGCAGCCAGCACGGCTGTTCTGTAGTCTTGTTAATAGTGGGTTTCATGATGATTTCCACCTTGCAAGAAAAGATATTTGGGGGAAACAAACATTTTTTTTTTAATTCTTTTGATTTTATTTCACTATTTTATTGTTATTGTTATTGTTTTGTAAAATGGTGTGCCATACACATTGTACTGGCATAAAACATGGGCAACAGGTAGCTTCAACTCACTGACTGTGATTATACTAATGTAACTATACTAATGATAAACAAAACAGCCCACTTCAATTTAGTGTTTTATCATTATTATTCATGAAGGAATACACTGTACAGTTTCTAGATAAACTATTACTGGAAGTAAAGCTACTGATCTGTAAAGAGCTGCCAAGATGTGTTTTTAAGCCCTTGGGCATCATCTTGAGGAACAACAAATTCTCTATGAATATTACATTTTCTTCTAAATGAGATGCCAATTATTTTTTTTTATCAACAACGTCCATCCTTCTGTAAGTAAGAAGCGAGTAACGATCACAAAGAGAACTCCCATCTCTCTCACACGCCCCTAATATGCAATCAAGGAGAATGTCAACCTTGCTTTGTGCTGACACCCACGAGTGATAATTGTGCAAACAAAAGACGCAACAATCATTTAAACATTATAAGGAAATAGATGGAAAGACATGACAAAAGAAAATACAAACTGTATCAAGAAGAGCCACACAGAGAAAATAAAAGAAGGGCTGCTTTGTGGGTGAGAGCAATTCAGAACCAAACATTTCCAAATGTCACCATGTTCTTCTGTGATTGTGGATGTCTTCCTAGAAGTGATTAACATGCCAGTTTAAATGTGTCTGTGTTAACAATTCAGGTTTCTGAACCGAGGAACTGTGAATTGAGGTGAGGAGGGGCTGAAAGAGGAAGAGTCGGAGGAGCAGGGAGAGCCGCATTAGGCTTATTGGGGCCAACAGAGGGCATTGTTATCTGTAATATCCATTCAAATGTGCCGTATCAGATGCAGTGAGTGCGGTGCTGCTTGAGGATGGAAATTAGTCTTGTTCCCCCACTCAGCCTTGGTCACAACAAGGGCAAATTTAGACAAATTAATTTACTCACAATACATAAGGAGCCCCGGCGATACAGTGGGATGTATGAATGGCAGACGATGGCAGAAGCAGTGGAGGAGCGTGAGGTGGAGGGGTCCGGGCCTCAGTATGCAAACCAACCTGCCCTGACCTCCTTTTTGTACAATACTAAACAACTGTCAGCATTTTATGTCCATGCAGATTCAGTGACTTTCCCCATTTCAGTTTAACCTCATGTGCATTCCTAAAGCCTTTTACAATTTGCCCAAAGCTGCCATGGTTACAACAGGGGGGAAAAAAACCCACAAAGAAATGAATCTGATTGAAATGGTAAGTTAAAGTGAGCCATAATCCATAATGTATTTTATTTTTCACATGCATTGAGCTGTCTCTTGCTGAAACTTTCAAATGGATAAACCTACACCACTGGGATGTTTGATAATAAAAAATACAATTTTAATATGAAACTATGAAACAGGTTGCCATTCATTCTTTACACTAAATGCAGGTGTGTTATGATACAGAATATTAGCCAACATAATAAAAACGTAATTTTTCATTTGGACTTGAATGACCTCTTGCTTGAATCCATTTGGAAGACGTTGTACAGTAGCAAAGCTCACCCTTCACTGTAATAGTGCAGATAGGAACACAGATTGTGCTATCTTGCTATCCCCCCCCCATGCTATCTCACTGAGAGACACTGTGAAGTGTAGAGGACATAAATCTTGTGTATTTACAACCCATGCTGTTGGAATGCCCTGCCTCCTCCTCCTCCTCCTCCTCCTCCTCCTCTTCCTGATCTTGTCTGTGCAACGTCTAGGTGCTTTCAATAGCCTACTGTTGTCAAATGGAATATCAAAGGATGGTGTTTCTCAATCAGCCGGTTGTGTCACATTGCGATCACAATCTTTAAAAAGGCTTGGTCATAGAAAATATAAATGTTGCGGGGGAACAAAGGGTGGAACTCGACACTGGTAATCCTAGAGTTGGGTTCTTTTGTCTGCATATTTTTTTTTTTTTTTCTTCTTTCTTGTATTACGCTTTGTCATAATAGCTTGCATTTCTGTCCAGTAATAGAGTGAGATTACTCATTTGGAGTTCGCAAATTGTCATCTCACAACAGTCCACTTCCATTACCAGATGTGAAGTGCTAATGTCATTTGACAGCATATAAAATGAGTAAAAAAAAAAGAAAAAGTGTTGACGTATCAGCACTATGGCACGACAGCAAGATTACCTCGTTGATACTGAAAAGCTGGGCTATACGATTGCACAAGACAGGCCTTGTGAGTAACCATTGACCCATCGACTGCTGTGATCCATGTCTGACTGACATCAATACACATTCATCTGTGCTTGTTTCACCTCAGGCTAGTAGGCCACAGGCTACAGCGGCTGGCATAAGATCCGGACAGGCAACAAGCATCACTTTGTCTTCCACGCTCGCGCTATCGCTGACATCAAACACCAGGGGAGGCAATCTGATGGACCTTTTGCTTTGTTGGGAATTAGTCCCTGTTAAGGGGCCTTGAAATGTCAGTGGTCAGTGTATCTTATTTATGTAAACCCTTCATTAAACAGTAATTTAGGGGAATAATTTCTTCTTTTCTTCTTTCTCTAACAAGGTTTTCTCTATGTCCAACACAATAGTCAATGCAGTGGAGCTGAATCCATTGTTACTCGCTTGACACCTGATGCTTTTTCCTGGAGTAAACCAATCACCTTGCGCTTACTGTCCCAACACACACACACACACACACACACACACACACACACACACACACACACACACACACACACACACTTAAAATCACTTAAAGCTTCAGATTAGCAAAGACCTCTGTGCTGCTGTTTTTATTTTTCCTCTATATCAGCACCATTAACATTCACAACTAATGTTTTGTTCCACTGGGTAAATCCCCCCACAGAGCCTATCTTAATCCATCTTTACTCTTCTCTGTTAGAAATCTGTTCTGTGTTAGTACAACAGCCACCCCTGCCATATCCCTCTCTCTCTCGCTCTCTCTCTCTCTCTCTTCTCGCTCTCTCTCTGTGCTCCTCTTTTTAATTATGAACTAATCTAGAGAGGTAATCACAGACAGCATGATCACTTACTCAAGCGTATATGCCATACTATGAAATGCAAGCAGTTTATTACCCTGTCTCTCCTGCCTATTTACAGCCACCAGGAAGCATGGATGTAGCCATAATGCCGTGCCAATTAGCCATAAAAAAGAAACATTAGTGTACTGACTGGATATTGGAGAGTGCTGGCTCTCATTTGGCTTTCATTGCAGGTTGGTGTACTGTAAGTGCTTCATGTGGCAAATAGGTTAGGGGTCAGGCCGGCAGAAAAGCGTGGAGTCAGTTTATTTCTTTCTTTTAGGAAGCACAGCGCCGGTGGAAGAAGTATTTCAATCCTTTAGGCTATTTAATTAAGATTACTGACACCTCACTGTAAAAATAGTCTTTGATCTCATGAAATGGTGTAGGTATGACACGCCAATTTGTATACCATTGTTGGCGTATTATCAAGACGCATACTGGCTTTTTAGCGTGTTTATCAACGCCGTTTGGCCCCCACTGACTTACATTACCTTGTAATAGCGTGTGCATTTAAGCCGTAGTGAGTAGTATGAAAGGGTGAAAATCCACATAGAGAGATTGGTCGGGGTGGTGGATGGATAAAACACAGGACTTTCACCCAGGAGATCAGGGATTGTGTCCCAAGTGTCACATTTCCATCGTGTCCCGTTTGTCACGTTTCCTAAACTCAACTGTTCTTTTACTCTAAAGCCAACCCACGTGTCACGTTCCCTAAAGTTAACCGTCGCTTTCTTCTTGCGACACGACAAGTGGTGATAAAGCAGCAAGTGGCGTGTATGTTTACGTCCGCTGTATACATCGTAGACATATACGCAGATAGCTCAAAATGCGTACACATAACGCGCCGCTTGGCTTAAGAAAGTCAGCGTGTATGTTTAAGCGAAGTCATGATGTCATGTTGCTTTTACGAGTAAAACTCCTGCATTGAAAATGTTAAGTAAAATAATGTAAGTATCATCGGAAAAAAAAGTGCTTAAAGTCTTAAAATTAAAAGTTCTCAATGCAGAAAAATCCTCACATTTTAGAAACTGGAAATGATCAAAACACTTCAGTCAATTAACTAATTGTATAATCGGTGAATCCTATTCATTGTTGGGTAGTTTAATTTACAATAAAACATTGCACATTTTAAACTACGTATGTGTTGTGTGCCAACATCTTAAGTTTTAAAGTTACTAGTAACTAAAGATGTCAGAGTAATCTAGTGGAGTAATAGTAGAAACTGGCATGAAAAGAAAACACTCAAATAAAGTACCTTGAGTTTGTGGCCCATTTAGGTACGTTACTTGAGTAAATGTACTAAGTTACGTTCCACCACCGCTGAAAGGGGCTTTGTGGTGTTCATTCCATGCAGCCTTAAAAACATATTGGAGATGTGATTGGTGCTGAGTGGCAGCAGCGCAGGATGGAACTGGATCCTCAGACTGATGAGCGGTCTAATAGGCCTGTCTAATGTATCATCGATGGATTGACTGCCGTCTCGGAGGAGACATTTCAGAGGGATTCCAGGAGATGAATTTCAGGAAAAAAAGCCCTGCTTTGCTGCTGCGTTTTACCAAAGCCGGGCTGAATATTGGCCAGTGAAAAGACGCCCTCTTCTTGCGCAGCCGGGATGTGCAGGGAGGATTTATTCCAAGAAGAACACAGACAAGCAGTTAAATGCTTCACGTGGTCGTAGCTTCTCTCTCTCTCTCTCTCTCTCTCTCTCTCTCTCTCTCTCTCTCTCTCTCTCTCTCTGCCAATCTGCGCACAGTGACGCTGCGCAAAGGCTGGATCTAGTCTTGGCTTCATCATCATATTTAACACACCCTCCCAGATTCACACATGCTACAGGAGGTGCATTTACTCCTCGAGGTTGGCTGGTCCTGCGGGGGGATCTCTGTCTCCTGTTACCTGTGCAGTTTATTGCGTATAGCCTCGCCTCGGGTGATTAGTCGGGGACTCGATGAGACAAAAATTACGCATCCTGGATCGCCGAGGTGGATAAGAGTACATATTAGTTTTCGGGGACTTTCCCATAAAGCACTTCAAATGTGAATAGGTTTCACTTCCCGTACATTACTTTTTTTTTGCCCTCCCCGGGCCGAAGTCCCAGCTGATCCACGGCTACTCTTCCCCGCACAGGATCGAGGTTGGACGGTGAGACCGATGCGCGCCCTCGAACCTCTTGGACACGCACGTTTGACGGACCATTTCCCCCCGCGTCTCACAGCTGCTTTTGGATCCTACTCACTTGTCCGCTACTCTTCTGAAATATTTGGTGGTGGCAGCGGGAAGAAGATGTGGCTTGCGCGAAGCGACCGTTGGTCTGAACCGACTCAACGTGTTTTACCTGGACGCTTGCGGATGATTTTGCGCTTCTGAAAAATCTCCCTCTGGACCCCCCGCGCGCATAAAGCAGCTCGGACTCTGATGTTGAAAATACAAAGGCTGAACACTGAATCCTTTACTCAAGACGGCAAGTGAAGATGGCTCCTACGTGTTTAATGTGTATTTCTTTAGATTGGCGTCCAGTCTAATAAACATCATAAGCGATGTAGTCAGCTTGTTCATCTGCGTGCTCATCATTTGCAGTAAATACTCACATCTGCTCAAAAGGGAGACCATGAAGATGATCCTTCTGCGCAAATTCCGGGTTTTGATCCTCATGGTGTTCCTTATCGCATGCTCAATGCACATAATGATAGACTTGTTACCAAAGCTGGAGAGGCATGGCAACAGCGGCTGCTCGTGCTCCCACACGCCGAGCGAGGAGCCTCAGAGCTGGGGGAAGCAGGGCTGGCCTAACAAGCACACACTGCGGATCCTCCAAGACTTCAGCAACGAGCCCAGCTCTAATGTTTCCTCCCACTCCCTGGAAAGGATCCCGGTTCCAGGCGACAAAACGCAGGCTCTCAGGAGGCTGGAACATCTGGGACAACGTGGTGACAGGAAGAGACAGTTCATCCAGGGCGTCACAGTGGCCAAAAACATGCCGGTTAAGGGTTCAAGGTTGTCGGCTCTGTATGACCACCCCTTATATAAAAGATCCCCGCCACCCCTGACAGACGAGGACACGCTGTTCAACGTCAACACGGACATCCGTTTTGACCCCAAAGCTGCAGAGGATCAGGCATGGTAAAGCGTTTGGCTCATAAAGTCACATTTGAAAGCATTTCACAGTCAACTCTAATGCAACAAAAGCTTTAAATAAACATTCCATAATGAGACCAAAACGTCACATCTGAGGGCTTACGGTGCAATCACATTATGGCAATGCTGCATGTGCTCATGGGCTGTTGCACAACACCTGTCACTGTTTACAAAAAAAATCTGACTTCCTCCTTTACCTTTTTCCTTTCCTCACCCAGGAACACTGAAGGCAACGTGGATGAGTTCAGCCCAACAGGGGAGCTGACGGCCGACTCCTATCCCAACTGGCTCCGCTTCCACATTGGAATAAATCGATACGAGCTGTACTCCAGACACAACCCGGTCATCGATGCCCTACTGAAGGACCTGGTCACCCAGAGGATCACCAGCGTCGGTGAGTCATAAGAAGCACAGGGCAGGACAGGTTGGTTAACAGCCAGCAGGAGAACTTCCTTACACAGGCAGAGGGTCAACATTACACTTCACTCTAAAGCCCGAGCCTATAAAGCCAGGAACGTGTTTTTTTTTTTTAAGCTGAAACAAGTCATCATGAAATGCATTTTTGGTGTGTGTTGTTGAGGTGTAAGGATGGTGTAACAAATGTGTGCTCATGTTGAGGGCTGGTTGCTCTATGACCTACATCTCGAGCTCAGGGCCACTCTGACAGGCCACTTGTCTACTGATGGACACATATAATGGATGTGCCATTTTGATTATCTAGTTGCCGGGTGTCTCTGTTTGCCACACAGGTCAAAGTTCGGTTTACAAATATCAGAAATGCTGTCAGCAGCAGTGTTGCCAGATTTGACTGACACCAAGTAGCCCACTCAAGAGCAGGGATGTGTGACACAAACACATCTATTGGTCCAGCTAGACAGCAGTGACCCTTTTATCTTAATAGCTTTGTAACATTGGTTTGTCCTGTGGAAATGGAATTTGTCCCCTCAGATCCTCTCTGGTATGGTTTTTTATTCTGCGGCTGAAGACAAGTGAATAGAGAAAAGAGAAAAGTGATGAATGATGAGTTTCTTTTGTTCAATTAGGCAAAGCTGAAAGCACGGTTACAGTAATTTAAAAAATCAACTCCACCAAGCAGATAACGTGATATTACACGTAAAAAGTACTCATTTTTATGAACAGACATACGCTATTACAAGATCTTCTATCACAGAGTTGTGACTTTGTAACGGAATAACAGTTTGCATAGGAAAAGACTCCGCCTAGTTGTAGCATGACATTTCAGGCCCAATCACAATACACAGAGAGGAGAAACGGCTGACCGGTTTCCAGCGGGGGAAAGAGCCCAAATGGCACAAAAAGTAGCCCAAATTATCACCAGCCGCCCAAAACAAATTCTACCAGCCCAATTGGGTGGAAAACAGCTCAATCTGGCAACACTGAGTGTCAGTGGAACAGTAATGGGTGCCTCTAATGTAGCTCGCCCTACTGGTTATAACTGAGAGGAGATGCTGCAAATTAACGGACAACTACGCCTATCGATGCCACAGGCACTGACAACATGAACCCACACTCAAACACACACACACACACAAGTATGCATGAAGATGGATGTCAGCTGCAGGCTATCGCACGACAGTCCCGAATCTGCTCGGCCTGTTCGCTCCTCTCTGATTTACGAGGCTGAAGGAGTAATAAGAAAACACCACAATCTCCTCTCATTTATCCCCACAAAGCCTCACAGCAATATCAATAACATAACATATTACATTTACATAGCCCTTTATCATAGACACTCAAAGCACTTCAGTGGGGTGCTTGTATAGCACACACCTGGGTGATACATGGCAACCTCAAAACACCGGGCACTCACCACACATCAGCCTCGTAGAGAGGAAGAGGAACATGATTTTAGTGGAGAGAACATGCAAACTTCACACAGAAAGGCCGGGACGTCCAGGGTTCGAACACCAGAACACCTGGTCTCAATGCAAATTCACGGGCTACACATCCCGGTGTGATTCAAAACTAACGCTGTGTTTTTTTTTTTAAATTTGATTGGCAAGTGCTTGGGGAATCCAGCTTTTTTTTGAAGAACCCCGCAAGTGCAAGTAGATACCTGACAGAGGCAATAATCCACGCTGGGCCAGTTATATGGACTCTATTTTCTTTCTTTTTCTTTTTTCAAGGGATTCTTCCTTTTTTGGCTCAGTCCAGCTCCCACATTCCAAGAGTGCTTGTCGACTCAAAGTCGCCCATCTTGCGCTCGCTGTGATAAGTGATTGCAGATTTCAGGTTCATCTGCCAATCACAAAAACTGTTACTGGCCTTTAACAAAAGATTAAATACTTATCTGGGAGAAGGATTGACTGTTTATAAAACTAGCATCCCTGCCTGGTTACTAAAGAAAGAATGTATTTCTTGCTTTGCTGTCTTCCTGCTCAACGTGTTCTCTGGTTTTCTCCCTCTTGCTTTCTGTCTCTCAGCCTGGGTGGATAGAGGAAGCGGTTCTCAGTATCTCTAGCCAGCTAAATACATGGTGGCTCAGTAATTACAGAGCCTTAACACAGGCCTGGGGCAGAATACCAATAGAAGCCAATAGCAGTAGGTTATTATCTAAACTCAAGGATAGGACTGCTCGGATGCATTATACGCTCTAACCTCTTTTGAGCAACGTTCATCAATAAGTGCATGATGTGCAAAACCAGCAGATATGATAAATGTTATTACAGATGATACGTGGGGTCTGTAACTTTTGTTTGCGGTTTGCTTAAGGTGAATGGAGGTTGAAATTAAATGGTATATTCATGGTCCCCTGTATACAGTTCCTATCAATTACAGTTGGATCTGCCTCTATCTAACATGCCCCCAAATGTCTTTTGGAAAACTCTTTTGACACAGGAGCAAGTGAGACCAGGCGGACATTGATCTTTTCACTTGTAAATTCTTTCTCAGTAAACAGTTTTCTTGTCCTCATGATTCCCATATGTAAAAATAAATGAGAGCATTGATTGAGAAGGTTGTTCTTTGGCAAAAGGCCACTGAAACACTGCTTTCTATCGATCAGCTGAAGAAAGAACAGGCACGGTGGCTGCTCTGCTCTGTTTTTTGTTTTTTTTTGTTTTTTTCCTTTTTGCGAGTTTTGCTGTTTTTCGGCCCTGAATAGTCCTCGCCACAGTGCCTGGCCCAGTCCCACGAGTGCCTTTAGACTGCATAATCATGTACAAAAAGGGGAAAAAACATGAGGGATACAAGGATGAATACAAACACAATGAGACAGGGAGAGATGGACCCTCCAGAGAATACAAAGAAAGAGTAAACAGGGGAGGAACAGAGAGCGTCGGGCGAGCACTGGCTGTCCTTCACCCCCTCACTCTCCCTTCCCATCAAACAAACACTGTGACATCACACAGCGCTCTGCCTTTTCAGTCTCTCTCTCTCTCTCTCTCTCTCACTCACACACACACACACACACACACACACACACACACACACACACACACACACACACACACACACACACACACACACACACACACACACCACACACACACACACAGTACACAACAGTGCTTCACCAACACGACATAAAATGTGAAATCAAATCAATGTCAGTCAATATTTTATAATGGTTAATAGAACAGAATACAGGCTCATTTCCTCATGTGTATGTGTACGTATGGCTAGGCTCTTATCTCTGAGCTTTATGCATTTGGTTCCACTCATATGACTCACTGGTCAACACACTTCTGGTCGGTTAACATGCAGAATGTCTGTGCTTATTACTTAATTTGGCCTTTGGTTAATGTTTTTTTTAACGATAGTGTTGTCTGTTTCACTTCAACAGCAATGAAGTCTGGAGGCACTCAGCTCAAGCTCATCATGACCTTCCAGAACTACGGCCAGGCTCTCTTTAAACCCATGAAGTAAGTCTTGTATGTGTTTAAAAAAAAAAATAGTTTCCGCTATTTCTAGTGTTCCTATGGTTAAACTGACTTTAGGAAACCCCCCTTCTTTAAGAAAAGTAATGGGTTAAAGCTTGAGTGCCATTTCAGCATAAAACACCAATATGCAGCTCTTTACCTCCACTGACTTCTTTTTTTTCATCCTACTACCCACTCATTCTCCTCACAACATCAATCTAATTTCCTCATTCTCCTCTCTGGCCATATCAAATTACTTTCATTTCAGCACAACCTTGATAGGCTGAAGGCCGACATCATTCTGCTGTGTCAGAGCCAAATGTTGAGTAGGCATTTCACCTCACAGGGCTTTCAGGTGGCACAACACGTCCTTTAGTGGCCACATTTGAGGTCCTCAGCCCTCAAGCAATGCTAGCTGTGTTGTTTAATGACTGATTCATCTGATCAATTATCTGTGTTGTGATAATGTCAAACCATCTTGTTGGCTAAATGTAACTGTCTTATTGTCAAAATGGGATTTTGCCTTGCTTGCTTCAGTTTGAAGTGTTTATAACCCAATGAGGTTAAAACCAAATTTGTAAACCATGACTTTTTAATTGTTTATCGCTATAGTTTCTTCTAGCAGTGTGGCTCTGTGCATGTTGGTTGTTTGGTCGGTCGGTCAGTCCACCACTTTGGTCCAGACTGAAACATCTCAACAACTATTAAATGGATTGCCATGATGTATGGAACATATATCTATGGTGCCCCAGGGATGAGTCTTAGTGGCTTTGGTGATCCTCTGCCTTTGCATAGCGCCACCATGAGGTTGTGGTTTTTGAGTTAAACGTCTCAACATCTTCAGGCTAAAACTTGTTACACACATTCATGTCCCCTTCAGGATAAGTTTTGATTCTCTGCTTAAACCTGATTGTGCAGGGCTATAATTTCTTAGAATTATCCCTGGCTTGAATCCGGTCTGGTTTGCTCAAATTTCCAGCTGTTTATTTGTGTGTGCTTAAATTGTTTAAAATTAAAACCTCATAGCCTGGTAATGTCATGAATAATGTATGGGTGTGCACAGCTGTGTTTGATCGCTGTCTTCTGGTTATCTATTCAACTCTTTCCATTTGCATGGAGTAAAAAAACAGTGGAAATTTGTTTTTTTTATTCGGGCTCAGGCCCAAACCTGCTGCAGTGGTTCAGGCTCTATTTGGGCTTAGAGAGAAACGAAACAGGTTCACGTAGGGTTTGGGTCTGGGTTATTTTGGGCCTGATTATCACTCTAGTTGTAATAATGTTGGCGTGCATGCTAACATACTAAATCACTGTGGGATAGCTAATATGGTAAAAATTACACCCGCTTAACATCAACGTTTCAGCACTATCATGGGAACATGTTAACATTTATCTCAAAGAACAACTGTGCCCATACATACTGTACAGCCTCAAACAGCTGCTAGCGTGACTGTAGACTCTTGTTGTCTTGTTAAATTTGTCCCAAGACCCATATTGGTTCTTGAAAGAGGATTAGGTATTATTTAAGGTGTGTATTTTTGGCTTGGTTCCCGCTGCACAGACGTGGCTACAGGCAGCAGCCTCTCAGGCATCATTCTTGCTAACCCAGGAGCTACATCTTTTGTCATTATTTCTCTGTAGCTGGTTCTCTGTAATGGTGCCAGGCATAATTGCTGTAAGCTTTGTAATCCAACACCTCTGTCTTGTGCCTCATCTCGTTCTGAATCCTATTCCAGTTGGGATATGAGAGGATCCGACTGATGAACTGTAGCTTATTATCAATGTCTCCCATCTGTGCTTACGTCGACACACCCTGTAATGCACCTTGGTTTAACTTTCTAGAGCAGAACCAGTGATAAAAAATTGCCACACTGGTAGTGTGTAATATTGGATTAATTCTTATTTCCTTTATCCAAACTGTCATATTTAGACAATAACGCATCCCAAGAGAAGCGCTCTTTGCTCCTTATCCCTCCTCAATTGGTGGATTTAAATGTCACCCGTCCTTTGTTATGGTGATTGTAATTTAATTGTGGGTTAATGCTTTTCTACACAAGACTGTTGTCTGGCCCCTGCATGTCAGCATGGGGAGTGGGGTTAAGCCTGTGGATGATAGGTAGTGAGGTGGGAGGGAAAGCTATTCAGAGACGGTTGTAATTATTGCTTCAATCGTACCACACTAAGTCAGGCTAGACGCAACAAGCCGGAAATCTGACAGGTTGGGAAGAGGAGAGATGAGAATGAGGTGAGAGGAGGAAAGGGATGCGGAGAGGGGAAGTGTGGAGTGCAAGAGAGGAGGGAGGAGAGGTGAGCGGGCCAGAGCTAGAGAGAATCGTAGAGAGACAGACGAGGAGACTTGGGCAAAGAGTGTTGTAAATACACGCACAGAGTCAAAATCCAGAGATTATCTTGGTGCACTGCCTCGAATTTGAACCCAGACGGAAATGTGAAATGACATTTCCCGAGAAAATCATGGGATGGTGGGCTTGGACGTAAATCTGATGGTTGACAGTTGTGGTTGTCAGATGATGTGTGATAATCCTGAAAAATGGCAAGAGTGAAATGGGAGGGGGACTTTTTCATTCCCTCCTGCTTGAATGCACTTGACTTTAACAAAATAGGGCAACCCATGCTGGCATGGCATGTGTGTGTGCTCATTTGGACTGCAATCAAGGTCTTTACAGATTTGCAGTGTCATTCCCTCGCAAAGATCACACATGTTGGCTGCATGCACGCACGCACGCACGCACGCACGCACGCACGTACGCATACATATTTCCACTTAACACCCAACATCATCTCCTGGTTCCCAAATCTGCTGGTGTGTTTCCACATGGTGCATCAAAGAGACAGGGGCTGAGAGATCAAAGACTTCTCTGGCTGTGCTCTTCTGCACGGCTCCTCTCAACTCTAATGCAAATGTGTGCCAGTCAATCAGGCAGCAAAGGCAGGCAGGCATGTATGTGCGGTGTCTGGGTAACGATTGACCCCTCAAACCATCTATATCTGTGGAAACCTGCTCTCTCTGTTTATCAGCCTCTCTGTCTCTTTCTCATTCTTAGTATTCTCCATCATTATCCCCTGTGTCTGAAACTCTGCCTTTTTGTTTTTCTCTTGCACTTTCTTTAATGAATGGCACAGATGAAGAAAACGGGATTTCCGTATTTGTTTCATTGTTCCTCAGAGAGAGAGAGAGAGACTGATCAGTACGTCTGTTTTGAGATGGCATAGGTCAAGTAAAACGCATTTTTGCATGATTTAACCATTCACATGACAGAGATTGAATCAGCTTAACTGTATTGAGACACCACAAAATGGCTTAAAGTACCTGTCCGCTATGATGTAACATAGATGAATCATCCCGCTGAACTGCTGTCTGCAGTCCACTTTTCCAGACATGGAATAAACCCAGTCTTAACTACTCTAATCTAACTCAAGACTTGTTTTGCGGGGTTTGTTAAGACCACAAGTCTTGTGAGATCAGAGAGTATTTAAGGGATGGCACTAAAATCCCAGCTGATGCCCATCCCTGTGTTGCTTAAGTAGACTGATGAAAACATCATGGCTGTACTCTCTGCCACAACATTGTAACCTGAATGAAGCTGAGTTTTATGACTAAGCTCAATTATCACTTTCGTCATCCTCTGCATGCTGTTGTGCCTGTGACCCGGACTGAAATAACCCCTAAATTTGCGGCATTTTCATAATTCCTGCTTTTGTTACTGTAAACAAACACTTTTTGCTTTCAGCTTGGGAGCATCTACTACACATATGTGGGTTAAAACATGTTCATTTTACACGTAAGCCCTCAAAATATACAACATATAGACATTTGGAAGACTTAACCTGAAATCTACCTCAAATGGCAAAAATGCACATTGATTCTTTGGTACACTGTAGAACAAGAAGAAAATAGTCCCAGTTGTCCTAATAGATTATTCTTATGGTGCAGCTACTGTGTGCTGTAGCTTGTTGTGTTTTTCAAGGTGAATATGCTAGAATACTTTTGCTAAAAGTAAAGTGGTTGGCTGAGTCAAATATCTGTAATACAAAAATATAACTTTTTTTCAGTACCAAAAGTAAAACTTCCAAAAAGTTGACTAAGCAAAACAATATCAAAACATTTGCTATTTAGAATTAGCATGTATATAAATTACTGTGTCATCTGCATACATTTTTATATTAACTTCTGAACAGACAGATATGTTTGATCATAAATATAAATTCGGAATAAAAATAGAACCTTGAGGGACACCGATTGAGCACCCATAAAATTGCGTTTTTTCCTTAAATTCTTGTACAGTGGCTTTGTATGCCCCCGACACCTCCACCTATAGGGTTATGTTGCCTAACAGGTTTAACTCTTTGCAAAAAAACAAAAACAAACCTGTAGTCACCCTCAATCATAACTCACATTCGTTACCTTGATTTTCAATTTCCAAAAGGTCCACCAATTACCATCACTCTGGCCAGCAGCTATGAGAAAATAACTACAGCTTGAGACTGGACCGGTAACCCATTCTGTTGTGCTGTGGGGGGAAAAAAATTGCTCTTCGAAAAGGTACAGTCCCTTTGGGAAGAACGCTCCAGCAACAAATCATGTTGTACCTTCAAAAGCTTACCTTCAAGCTCAAATAATGCTAATACAAATAATGTGCCTTTTGCTGTCAGACACGCCCATGTACCTTTTAGTGCAATGAAAAGGTATGTATGTAATACCTTAAGGACCACAAGCAACCTCTGCGTACTGAAATAGACCTTTGCGGTACAGTGTGTTAGGGTCCTAGCTGTAGGGTCGTACTTTACAGCACTTTGAACTGGGGGTGGAATCTGGTGGGAAGATTTTTGACATCTACAGTATTTGTCACAGACAGGTTTTAATGAAATAGTTTGAGTACTTTTGTGTATCTTCCGTGTCAGAGGCTCAGTCATGTTTAAAGGTGGAGTATTGGCTTCTTAGAACATGACACATGAGGTGGTCAGATGTAATGTGATAAAGTAGATGAACAGCCTGTATGTGTTTTGCCTTATTATTTTATGTTTGTCTCATTAGATCATGTGTATTATGAGTTTTTTTTCTTTTGACAATTTTTGTGGGTTTTCTTCCTGCACTCTTGTCTAAACTCTAAGTTGTTGTCCATTATCCCATCCTCTTTCAGTCCCTGTGTTTTCTGATTTGTACTTGTCTGGAGACAGTAACTTTTTAATAAAAATCAACACATTTATTAAAAAAAAATCTTTTTAAAAATTGATTAACTTATCAGAATCAAGCATTGATTTGTGCTAGAGAGAACCGCAATACATCTAAGAATCAATTTTTTTTTTCCACCCTTACTTTGAACCTGTGTGTCTGGATAGAAAACACTGACAGTGAAAGTCTCTTTTTTTGGTCTTTCCCTCTTTCTTTTTGTCTCGCTGTCATTATGACTTTGCGCTGGTGTGAACCGAGGAACATGATTGTAATATTTATAGTGGAAATCGTCTTGGAGTACACAAAGCCCATTAGGCGATGAGAGCGGATGATCGACAAAGGAAGGCGGAGGTAAGGACTGATGATTGATATAATGATGGTCTTCCGTTCTTTCTCACTTCCACTTAATTGTATCGCTTGTCAATCAGCAAACTGTTGGCTCAGTCGCACACAAATCAATCTGAGTATTCCTAGAAGAGATATCCGCTCTTTCCGCTGCTCCTCCCCACTGAGCGATCTATATCTGGGCTATGCCGGGTCCATGAGTAATTTTTGATTGACATGTCGGGGAGACGGGAGCTACATAATGTCACCTCATTTGTGTCAATAACATATTGACTGCAGCACTAACAACAGCCTGGAGGGAATGTCTGTGTTAAATGTGAAATATAAGTGGGAAATGTGCTGCGTAGAGGAGATGATGTTGTATCATCAAGCTGCATTAGCCGTGGGAGGTGAAAAGAATAAGATTGAGGGAGCTTTGTCTGAAGATGGGAAGGGCTTGTCTCAACAAAAACCCTTATTATCCTTGCTTAAAGCTGCCCAGATTTGTCCTCGTACAAGGTAAAGACCAAGAGACTGATAAAAGACAGGACAATTGAGCGAATGTTCCCGTGTGTTGCCAGACAAAAGGATGTCAAACAAGCACACTCCTCTGCGAACTAAGCTTCGTTTTTGCCCCTCACTTTTTGTATACATGTTGGTGTTTTTGTCAGCATGTGTGCATGTTTGCCGCGTGATATTGTATTCACAAGGTCTTCCTGTTCCTGTGCTTTGACTTTGAGTTTAGACATAAAGGGATGGACTGCCTCAGGACAAATCATTCAGAGCACAAATGATGAGAGGAGCTGTGTTTGGAAATACAGGAAATTCACAGCAGCGCAGTTGCAACGCCAGAGCTGAGTGGGTAGAAAGAACCATGTTAACTCCCAAAACTGTTGGCCAACGTATCTGTTGGTCAAACACTCCAGCAGCTGCATTGACCCATGACATAAAGCATTTAAACATTTTTACAAGAATAATTGGATATACAGTATAAAGCACATATAGTAGTTAAACCTTATACTGTACATGCTTGTGGCATTCAATAAGCAGCACATGCTTGAAATCCACTGTGAATGTATTTGCATACATTACATGCTTATAATTTCCATAAATGTTATTTCTCATATAAGCAGTTTTTTTATACACACTTAAACAATCACAGTTATCCCTGTATGACCAAATAAATAATGTTTTTCCAAGCCCAAAATATGAGCCCACCTAAACTGTAAATGCAATAAGTCCTGCCCATTCTCCACATCTTAAACAGAGCACTCTGGGATCATGAATAATCGCGGAATATTATAATTGCTTGTAAACGCACTGGCCCACCTAAGGAAATATCTTCAATCAATTCGTTCATGTCTGCTGTTCTGTTGCTAGAGAAAACAGTTGAATAATTAATAAAAAATTACAACCACTGTGAGATGTTATTTAGCAGCACTTAAGGCTTTGCACTGCTCTCTGTTTAATGATTTGACTGTTTTCCATGTGTCATAATTGTTACACCAGGGTATTATTTGTGCTGAAGCAAATTTTTTTGAGGAACAGAGGGGGGAAAAAAGTGTGTTCAAGTGCTCACTGATCCAATGGAGCCTCGAGGCTCAGTTATCTGACCCCCTTACTGTCTTCCCTGCCAAGACTGTAACACACTGCAGGCCACCAGGATCATGTAAAGCACAGCCACACTGTTTTCCCCTGTGTGTATGTGTGTTCGTTTGTTGGAGCTTGAGTTGGAGGCGAAGCAAAAATGGTAAACTCCACCCTGATGCTACAGAAGCCATATATATTTAATACGAATTAGCTTCAGTAACACTCAATACCAGGCCTAATCTATAAGGCCATAATGATGATATACCTGTAGTCATCCCAGATGAATTGGTGAAAATAGCTGTGTCTGTGTGTTAACAGAGAATCATTCATTTCATTTATTCATTCATGTAACACAATCCACCATGTTGCAAGACAAAACTAAATTTTAAAACCATAAATAAAACAAAACCAATTAAAAATTAACACAAAAAGAAGAAAAAAATATACATAAAAAGGATTAGTTTGAGAAAGAGCAGGCAGCAAATAGCTAATTTGGTCCTGCCACTTATTTTACATAATCTTACCATCACAAAGTAAAAAGATATACAGGACAAATACAGCAAACAATATTTTAAGGTCTTACAATAACTAACAACGATACAACAATAACAATACCTTTTAAATTACAATTCCGTTCCATTGCTGGAGGATACTTAAATAACTTTCATGTCAGAAAAATGTAGAAACTTGTAATTTGGGAGACAAAGAGTGAGACAACGCTGCCATTTTGTTAGATTAACATTGTTCGAAATGGAAAGAAAAATTGTCATGCTTATTTTTATTCCCTTAAAGGTCCTATATTAAGATGATTTTGAGGTTCATACTTATAAGCATTTTGGGTTTCTGCTAGAACATGTTTACATGCTTTAATGTTAAAAAAAAATTAACATATTATTTTTGTTTGAATATACCTGTAGTCATCTTCTGTCTGAAACGCTCTGTTTCTTTAAGACTCACTCCCAATAAAGCCCAGTCTTCTGCGATTGGTCAGAGTTTTCCGGGTCTTCCGCGTCTGTGCTCTTGGCCCAAGATCCGTTATACCAATCATAGAGCATTTAAACGGCGCCAGTGTTATGAAACTGTTCACACTTCCTGTCTCCTAAAGGGGTACGGCCTCGTTTGAATATGTAGTGAACGTTGTGTGGATGGATGGAAAGTTACGTTTGAATAATTTTATTGATATGTTCTTTTGCTAACGTTAGATATTTACAGTGCTAAAAGACATATTTAGCATCACGGACATTAGTTTTGGTAGGTCGTTCACAGACGTAAGCTGACGTTAGCTTCTTTGATTTGCCAGAACTTGCGAGAGTTTGGTCCTGAGACAGAAACAGGTCTCAAACCCAGTTAATTTTCTCCTGATGTGCCCGTATGAAAAATGCCATTTTAGTAGCAGAATGTTTGGTAGATATGTGGCTTGTGAGAAATGGGTCCTAAATATACTTTGGTGATTATGGGGCAAAAGAATCTCTCATAATCTGTGTTCACGTTCCCTCTCCTATTGGAATCATTACACTCGGACCTGCTGCTAGTCTCCTAAAGAGGCGTGGCACTGATGCAGGAAACTACTCTGAATTGGGGTTTTCTCGGTTCTAAGCTGTCTCTGTCTTGGCAGTGTAGTTGCTCTTTCTTCTTATATATAGTGTAGTTGTGCCATGAAAATTGTATTGCTCGTGCACTGTTTCTGAATACGGACTGTGTGCATTCTTTGTGGATTGACATTTTGATACTTTCACAGTATGCATATAGCATCTTGACTTGCTTTATGATAAAAAACAGACATGGAAGTCTCACTTTTCACAATATGAGACCTTGAAAATTATCAATTTTGGAAGGTCGGTCCATAGGGCATTGATGCAAACTGTGTTATTCAGTGGCCTGGTTACCGTAAATCATTGCTTTTTATTCAATCAGACGGTCAAGGCTCAAAACAGTGTTGTGTACATTTACTTAGACAGACGTAGAGACTTGTTTTTTTGGGGTAAATTCTATGCGTTTCAGTGCAAATTGTTTAAATAATGGCATGCATAGCGCTTGGTATGGTAATGGACAATAAGCAGTGCAGACTTATTGCTCGGCGAACTATGGCAAAACATGATATGAGCAGAAGCTTATGAAAATAATCTGTGGTCCATTGGGGATGGGGGGGCAAACTGTTGTAATCTGTTAATGTACTGTTGGCGTTCTGCCATCTACAGTTATCAACCATCATGATTTATGTAGAATGTGGATATTAGTAAGTCATGTATTCTAACACACAGTGCCAGTTTTAATTAGTGCAGCTGATGAGCACAATCCTTACGTTTGACATGTCTGTGTAATGCTAACATCCATTTCTTTTTGAAAAGTCAACATCAGCATCCAGTCTTTTCACCACTTCCTCACTCTGCACTGCTGTCACTGCAAATGAGTTGTGTGTGTGTATGTGTGTGTCACTGTTTACTGCCACTTCTAATGATTTTGGACATGCATGTGTTCCAAACTGTCTCAGTATTCACACTGTAGTTGTAGGAGACAGAAATTGGTCTCATTTCTTTGTCTTTGTGTGTATGTGTTTGTTTTTGTGCTCATGTGCGGATGAGCACCACTTGGCAGTAATGCTGTTACAGCAAATTCCACGCGGCCCTTCGCCTTCCAGGAGCAGAAATGTCTTGACGATATTATCAGTCAACTGCCCCCTTCAGGTAAATGTTATCAGCTCTAATGCCGTGCTGAACGAACGATAACACAGTGTTGCAGCCAGCAGAAATGACAAGCCAGCATCCAATTTGCATATCAAAGCCTTGGCTAAATTCCGCTGCCATCTCTGTGTGCACGCACGTTACTGCACGTTTGTGTGTCTGTGTGTGTTAGCACGCTTGACGCGCACACACACGCGTGGATATGAAATGCTGTGCTGCCATTTCTCCGCAGTCTCAGAGGCATGTTGTTCCTGGCCGCGCCACAATGGCGGTTCATCCCTGATAAACTCAATCATTGTTTCTTAGAAAATTCAAAAAAAGAAGCTTAATTACTCGCCCATAAACATCTCAGAGAAGCTGATCCGTCTCACTGTTTCTGAGGGAATGCGAGGCCTTGATACCATCTGTCAGCTTGTCTCTTTGCTTTGAAGGAGCTGTCACTCAATCCGAGCTTTACTCTCTGTCTGGACACAGCACACCTCAACAGCTAATGTGACAATCGCGACAGACGTTGATTCATCTGGCCCGGGCCCAGCCCTACACGCTGCCAATCTTATTGAGGACCAGATGCTGAAAGAAGAGGCACAGATAGTGTTTCATGACTGGAAATGAGACTTTTATTGCCTTCCCAGAGTCAATGAACAAAGAGAGAGAGTGTGACAGTGTCATGTGTCCTGTATTTAGCATCACATACTTTAGTGAAGCTTTTTTTTCTTGCTCTGGTTCCAAGCTGAATATTCACGACACAAGGCTAAAAATAAACCTCATAAAAAAATAAAAAAAACATGGACAACTTAGATGATGACACGTTTTAAAGGTCTAATTACACCAACCGGGGGCCAATCAATAGCAACTTTATTTCAAAAATGTATTTAGTTCATGCTAGTTTAGGCTGCATGATAACAATAACTCGGCTTGTTCACTGGAGAGTGTTTTAGAAACCTGTCATCTCACGAGGTCGGAGATTTTGGCAGCATGTTGAATCAAACAAATCGAACTTGAGTCCCTTCAACTTTAGCCAAGAATTGTGTACTCTCTGTGCTTAAGAGCATGTGAAGGAATAACAGAGCGTGAGCATCTGTCCTGACTGCAGCTTGTTTTGCTCGGCTGCCGGCTATCAAATGTCAACATCTGTCTTCGTATATCATTCAAACCTTTGCATTTTTTGGGTTGTTTCCTGTTCTTGTTACATTTTTCCATCTAAGAAACAGAAACCACACTCATGTTGGAAGACACATTTTCATCTGTCTTGGTTTTGGTTATTTTAGCCTGAATGTTCCGGTCAAATGAGCTTGTAAGTGCTCCCAGAGTTTGATGAAACTGCCCCGAATGTATCCATGGTGAAAGTATCGTTAATCTCCTGAATTGTGGAGGGAGAATGTGCTTTGGAGTTAGCAGTTAAAGAGAGATGTTCTGAATGGGGCAAACATACTTAAAAAAAAAAGTGAACCGGTGCTTTCACTTTTCTTGATCTGAGAGCTGCGATGGCCTGAAGAAGCCGTCATGCTCAGTGGTTCATATACACACAATATCTGTTATTCTGCCACAGGGCGAGACAGCTCTGGTTTTCCAGAAATATCCAGCGTTTTATAATGTGGCGGAGCATCAGTCTGGTCTGCAGAGCTTCTCCTGTGATCTTTACTCTCCTTACTTTCTGTCTTTACCTTCACCAGCCATTAAAGCTTGCGGCCTCTTCACGCCGAAACTGATCCCTTTTATAAGCTGTAGTTAGCGTCAGGGAAAACACCTTAGGGGGGATCATTAGACTGTAATGAAGCAGGAGGTAAAACACCATGTTCACCCGTCGCTCTCCAACATTCCTGATTGTCAGGTTTAATTATAGCACCGCAAGGTCTTTGGGGCGTCACTTTTTTTTTTTTTACTGCGTTTATCTCATTTCTTTTATTCCCCCTTCCACCTCTCCCTTTCAGCAGATGGACACTTGGTCTAATTGGGCTTTCTCTTCCCTCCCGTCCCAAAGGAATTGCCTTTTGAGGGGGGCATTTAGGAACACGGGGCATGTTGTGATACGTAATTAACAAACAGCAGAGCAGCGACTAAGGTTACGGTGAGAAAAAGGTTGTGTGAACCACAGCTGTCCGGTATAGATACGGATTAAATAACATCTGTTCCACACGGCTGCATACTGTATGAGCTTGATTAAAGTAGAAAGCTCTGCTCTTACAATTCAATATCTGCATATCCTACCCCCCCCCCAAGCTTCACCACTGACATCCTCTTCAGAGGTAAAGAAGGAGGTTGGTTAGTCAAAACAAGTGATGCAACCAACCTCAGATGGCAAGATTAAAAAGCCATCTAAAATGCCCAAGTCCCAACATGAATTGCTGCCTCACATGAAACAGGATGGAAATGGTTGCATGGACTGTACCAGTCAGTCTTTGCTTAAGCAACTCTTAGAGATGAGCATCATTTAAAAGGGATGACAGCATGTGATTTGTGACTATACTTAGACTGAGTCGCCTGTTTGTTTATTGGCACACTTTAATTTTTATTTGTTTTTAACAATGCTGTTTCATTACAGTTTATAGGTGCTTTATTGGCACAAGATGCAAATGTACTCGCTGCTGAAACAAAAAACATCAAATAACAGATTATACATGGACTCAAATAGCGACCATTATGTAATTTACTGTTACAACATAAAATATGCTTCTTTTTGTACAAATAATTTTACAGCCTATGGTGCAGCCTGAAAGCAGTTTTAATTGATTTTATTGGTTTTATTGGTCGGTATGGAGCTGTTATCAAACATTTGCACACCCAGTAGATACAGAGCAACGTTAGCATTAGTTTTGGAGTCATGTTTCTGGCCACCTGATTAATGTTGCTTCAATATTTCCACCCCTATTTAGCTTTGTGTTACTTTCCACCAGCTCCTGAGGGGAAATATGTACTTTAGCTGCTAAACGCTCCACCGTGTTCACCAGCTGTATTTGTCTGCATATAGCATTTTCACTAAAAACAAACCTTTTTTTCATTAAATGATGCTATAACTGCATTTTTAGGTGATAATTTTCTACCTTACATATTACACAGTAATTTAAACCACTGTCATTGAAATAGAAAAACTGACTTGTGCAGCTTTAATGGAGGCTGCTATTGGCATTTCAAAGACAATGTCAGTTTCAGCCAAAAGTACAAAAAACTACAGAGGGATTATTAGAATTTTGGGAGTGTTTTGGCCCTGTACCATCTTCCCAGTCCTGCAGATTATTAATGTCAGTGGGGTGTGGATAAAGAAAGGATGAAGACAAGACCATATGGCTGCGCTCGCCGAAGGATTATGACTTGTTGTTTGCAAAAAAAAAAAAAAGAGAGAGAGGGAGGAAAAGTGACTTCAGCATTGTTAGGCCCGGCGAGGAGAGAAGCAGCTCGGCAAAACTGCACGGATTAGTGTGCTGCGAGAGCTTTCCTACCAACTGTGATGCTGTGCTGTGTGTTCAGTTAACTCCGTGCAGTGCTGAAGTGTGAGGGGGAAGGGGGGGGCATCTATGGTGTTTGTCCAGCGCTTATTCAAATATGAGCTTTGGAGTCTGAGTTCTTGTCCAAGCACGAGCCAGCTTCAGAGGGGGCGTGGCTGACTCATCACTCAAAGTAATGATCCCTGAAAATCATAGCCCAGCGTCTGGAACAGGCCACTGCTTTCACCTTTAATTCCACATGTCCTCCCCTAATTTGCTGTTCACACAACTCAAGCAGGCAGACCACTTAAACATGCAGAGTATGCGGTGTCCAAAACACTCCCTCTCCTACATGAGTAAAACTCATAGTCAGTCTGAAGAGAGGCCTTCTCGTGTGTCACACCGTCCGTGTAAGGAAACATTAAAAGCAGTTTGTTTGAGCTCTCCGCCACTGTTCACTCCTTTATTCTGCAGTGCAATAATGCAAGAGCTGCAGTTAAGTGCAAAGGTTTAGACATTTTAAATATGCAAAATTACCATTGGTCATGTTTCTTTTATTCCCTGAATTAAATGTGCATGCATCTGTCGTGGTATGTACGTCATTAGTAGCTGTTGCTAGCTGCAAGTAAGGAACTAAGCTTGTCAGTATGTGTCTCCATGGCTGGTTGGTTGCTACATTATTTTGTTGTTGCATCTCCCTCTTCACGTGACAGTTCCTTTGTGTAGATCTGATCCACTTTCTGTTTCGGAGACGTGAAACCTGCCGTTCAAGTATGTCTTAAAAAGAGACTTGAAAAAAAATGAGAAGCTATCCTTTAATATCTCAAAGCTGTCAGCCCGATCACGCTCTGCCATCGGCTCATTCATTCAGCCCCTTTCATCTTCCTTTGCTTCCCATCCTTTTTTTACTTGCTTTTGGCATGTTTTATTTCCTCTTTCACCTCACTGCTTTTTTTTGAACCGACCCAAGGCTATTTCCTATTTTTCTCCGTCCCTTTTCTCTCCCCGTCACTCCTTTTCACCATCACTCCTTCTTCCTCCAGCCACACCTCTCAATCTCTGGTCTTGGGAGAACAGAAAGCGAGAGGAGAGCGCTGCTCCCCTCGACAACATCTCTGGGCTCTCAATTTCCCCTGATATGATATGAGTGATTCAGCTGGGAGAAACACACTCACTTTACTCTGTCCCTTTCCTCCCCCTTTCTTTGAGTTTCTTCCCTCTGCTTACTCTCGCAGCCCTCCCTGGAAAATCTGAATCTGACGTTTATCGTTCCTCCTCTTGCAAAATTTGTTTTTCCCTGCTCATAAAGCCTCCCAGACAGTCCTTATAAATGCTTAACAAGGTCAGTTTTGTATTGTACTTTCCAGCATCCGTTGGGCTTCCGCTCTTATTTGCGAGGTTATAATAGTACTGCAATAAAAAAAAGAGCTTGGTTCTCCTGAGGTTTGAGGAATACGAGATGGCCTTTCCCTTTATTTCACTGTTATGAAACAGAAGAACTGACTCATGGTGTTCCTGGGATCTGATAAAGTTTGTTGCTTGTATGTCTTGTGGTTAAATCTCCTGGCTACCTTCCTCATTCCATCTCAGTGCTTTGGTTTCTCCATTCACCCCTCTCTCCCTCCCTCTCTTGTTTTTCCCCTGGATATTTTTCTCCAGTTTGGAGCCTCTGTGCCCTTGCCACACTAGTCCCATAGCTCCAGGGTTTCCCTATGTGTATTTATTGTTTATTTATAGGCACAGATCTGTGTTCTATCTGCTTATCAACAGCCACTGTGTACCCCACCCAACAATTTACCAGACACAGCCCCTGGACTTCAGGACACCACATGCCCTGGCTGCAGTCGCTCACAGCTTGCCAGACCTTGATGCCGATCCTCCCTCTCTCTTTCATTTTGCTGCTTTTTACTAAAGTGTATCCCAAATCCCTTGATTTGTGTCACTGAGTCATGTTTTTTTTTTTCACCACCCAGTTTGGATTATTTCTTTATTTTACCGTCTCCCTTTCTCTCCGCTAACCCACTTCTTGGGGGTTTCTCTTCATAGCTCTAAGACTCTGAGGCCCTCGCTGCCCCTCCGTGGTTCTCTCCAGAAACGACAGAAGAATACTCCTCTCCTCTGTTATTCTCGTCATGTGTGTATTACTTTAGCTATGAGGTGTGAACTGTGATCCGCAGAGATTTGTGTGTCATAAATCAGACGTGCTGGTCGCCCACCGGAGCGTGTTGCCAAATCCCATCAGTGCGCATTTCTACACAATCTGTGTTTCTGCTTTTATGACAACATGAAGCACACAAGTTGGATCCTGTTACAGTGGCATGTCACCGCCTTCCCGGCCAGGCTGCAAACTGTATAATTAGACTAATTGTCTCAGCAATAAATTTCAATCCAGACATGAAAGAATTTGGGGAGGGGTTTATGTTACTAATTACTCATGCCGTGACATGACATATGTTTAACGCCTGATTCAGTGGTGGATGGTGGTATAATTTGAAGCCAGCTTTGATTAAAGTAAAACTCACAAGTTGATGATCAGTTAAATGAAATTGTGCGCAGCAGCTACATGATAAAAAAAGCACCTTGGTAGTCTGTGGTGTGACTCAGAGATACTGTACAGAGAGAGAGAGAGAGAGAGAGAGGGTGAAAGGGATGTAGACAACGTGGGAGGGAGACAGGATGAAGCGCTGCCTGGCAAAATGAGCCACTTCAACTGGATTTAATGGGACGTTGCTAACGGATGTATGAATGGTTTATCTTCTCATGTCTAATTCAGCTCCACTCTTTGTCAGCCATCCTGAATGAGGCGAGGCAGGGAAATCCTTTCATCCCATCCTAATGACTTTTATATACAGTGTAGTTTTAACATAGACACGTATTTGACATATTATACTTCCCACAATCAGGTTGAAGTCTTCATCAAAATGGAAAATTGATTGCATAAAACCAACGCATTTGAAGAAAAATAATCAATTCATATGAATGCAGTTGGTGTTAAACCAAACATTTTAAAGTAACTGTTCGAAGAGTGACCCCACTCTCATGTATGTACGCTAAATAGGAAAAAAAAAGAGCAAGGACGTAGTTAGCTTATCTTAAAGACTGGAAACGAGGGGAAACAGCTAGCATGGCGCTGTCCAAAGGTAAGTCTAAAGCCAACTAATTAACACACCAAAATGTAACTGCCATAAGTTGTTTTTTTACAGGCAGTTACGTGGTGTAACTGTCAACTTGGAAGCATTAGAGGTGTTGTAAAGGGGGACTTTTTTTAGATTTCTAGTATCTGTTTCTTTGTTTTCATGTTATTTATGCTAAGACAAGCTACGCTAAGATAACCATCTCTGGCTATAGCTTCATATTTAACACACAGACATGAGAGGGCTATCGATTTTCTAACTCTCAGCAAGACCGCAAATAAGGGCATTCATGTAAGTTTTTGACTTTTCATGCTGACAATTCTTGAGTTTTTTTTAATACTCAAGGACAGAAATCCCCAGAATTTAAATCCAAGTCAGTTGTAAATGTGTTGCCTTATATTTATTTTATTTTATCTATTTATGTTAGAAAATGTCGAGAAGACTTAATAATGCTGCAGCCGTATAGACCTTTATGTATGTAATACATTAATACACAGCCATGGTCTAAGATGGGCTGAGTTTATTGTGAGTAAAAGATAGCCCCATTCACTACTCTTACCAGGATCTTTTTTTTCTTTCTTTCAAGACCAAAGCCACAGGAAAAGAGGAAAATCCATTAGCTGGGTGGTTTTAGCCATCTTGCCCCCCCAACAATGCACTTCGCTGGAGTGGAAGTGTAGTCCTGCCCTATGGGCCTGATGCATGACAAGGGCAGAGGAAATGGCCAGGCATTAATGGCAGCTTTGATTACTCTCCTGTCACTAATGTAGCCAACATGAAAGACAAGAAGAGGAGAGGAATGACTTCAGCCCCAATCAGAAGCAATCTGATGGCATCTACATGTAGCCAGGCCATTTGGAGCACAAAGAAAGGCTCTGGGGGGCATGTGCAGATGATCCAATCACCACATCCCTCCAAGCACACAACTCTCATCCGTAGATCTGGATGATGTTTAGTTACTAGGAAGGTTACAGTATCTTTGCTCTTATCTCTGTCCTTCCTCCACCCTCTAAAGCCAGAAGGGTTGCTGTGCTGTTTGTTTGACGTTGTTGCTTGTAGCTGGAGCAGCTGAGATACATTGCATGAAGCTACACATGCTTGTAGAAGTCATAAAGTACAACGTGCGCTAAGACAATGTGTTCAGAGTCTGTTGAATGTGTGCTCACAATTGAAAGAGTTTCCACTGTGCACATGTGTAATGTAAACAAGACACATGGTATCTATTGGAAGAATTATGCATCATGGAAATAGAATATTTGACCTAGTGCTTTTTGATGGTACTGTATATATATCAAATATGAGAATTTTGAGATTCGCCATAGCTAACAAAATCTGCTTTTGGCTGACTAGCTGCTGTGCAGTAATGCAGTTTAGTAATACTAAATTAGAATAAATTGGTTTTCCAAGATCTTATTAGTCTGTAGTTGAACCAAACTAGTGACACTACTCTATATCTTGACTTATTCTGTGTAAGCCGGTCAGTTGAACCCCTAAAGTCATAAACGTGTAGCTGCACAATTACTGTTTTAATAATCAGTTAATCACTAAAGTCATGTTTGCAAATGTGAGAAGGTATTGCTTTTCTTGGTCTTACATTCTAGTTAATTAAATATATTTGCGTTTTGGACTGTTGGTTGGACAAAACAGGATATGACATTTATGGCATCACCTTGGGCTCTGGGATATTGCGATGGACATTTTATTTTATTTTTTTTTATTTTTTTTACAGTTGTCTGATGTTTAATAGACCAAACTATTAATTAAATAACTGAGAAAATTATCATAAGTTGCTACAATATCATGTCATAAATGAATGAAAAGAAAAAAAGGCTTTTTTTGGATTAGAGCTCTTTCTTTGCTTCAGTCTGCAATTTAATTTATCAACCCAACAAATGTGGTACTTTGTCTCCGCCCAGTGAGATTAATATCCGCCAATGAAATTAACTCTGCCTCCAGAGAGGCTCTGGCTTCTTTAAATGTTCGCACAACCAAATTTCCAATTTGGCACATCCATGTCCCCAAGGGAATCGATGTGTCCTTATAAAACCTGAGAATGTGCTCAAAGTGCAGACATGTTGTTATCCACCCAGTTCACAATGGGAGTCTGTGCCCAGTGGAGCCATTTGTGCGTCAACCTGAGTAATAGAAGTGCTGTATGGCAGCCTGGACTGTCCCTGCCTGCACATAAAAACATAGAGGTGCATACAAACTACTGAGAAAAACTAGACTGTCAAAGGATTCAATTTAAAGGAAATTACTACATTTAAATTAAAATGGTTTGACTCAGTCCATTTGGAAAAAAAAAAATATATATATATATAATAGAATATTTAAAAATTAAAAAAATTCCTTAGACTATGTAATATATATACCCATCTTATTGGTTGCAAATTATTGTTGCAGTGGAGAAGAGAACACGCTGTCCCCTCTAATTGACATGCTGCAATTTAGCCTTATTTGCCCAAATTATTAATGCTGGCGGGAAATCTTCTCAGCATGCACAATTGATGAATGAGAACTCAAGAGCAAAATGCAAAGCTGTCTCCTAATAAATATCAGCGAGCGAGCAGTTTGTAGGAGAGGAAGCTGGACTCAGCAAAGATGTACTACCTGCTGGGAAGAGAATTATCCTTTGGAGTTCAAGTTTAATTTTTATGGCACCCATTTTATGTCAAAACTTGGATGATTATGACACAGAGGTTTTTTTTTTCCTCCACTTACGTTTCTTAATTTGAACTTTTTATGACTTCTTTATCGCTGTTTTGAATTAAAACACATTTACGAAACTGACATTTTAAGCCGTATATACGGCCTGCAAATGCAAATGCATTTTAAATGACCTTAAGCACGTTATGAAAAAGTTAATAATGTGAGACGGGACCCTCGTGCACTATAAACTATTAAAGCACACGGTGTCACGCTGCTGAGCTGATTAACCCCGGTGTGAGGTTCTGTGCCATGTACAAGCGTTGATCGGCCATGTCCAGCTGTTTCCAGACTATCATACTGCTCGGGCCTCGGCCTCTCGCCTGGGGAAACACACACACGCACGCACACACACACACACTATTTATTACCCGTGCACGTCTGCAGCGTATGTGCTTGTGCCTTTAAGCTGTTAGCTTTAGAAAAGTCAGCATGTGTGTGTGTGTGTGTGTGTGTGTGTGTGTGTGTGTGTGTGTGTGTGTGTGTGTGTGTGTGTGTGTGTGTGTGTGTGTGTGTGTGTGTGTGTGTGTGTGTGAGAGACAGCTGGTCGCATGTGTGTGTCTGTCTGTGTATGATATGAAATTGTCCACCTGCTCACTCAGCATCAAACCTCACTGGAAATAGCATTTCCTGCACTACTAGTCTCTCTCCCTCTCTTCTCCTCTTGCCTGCTCCCCAGTCCCAGATGTGGATGGGCCTCACCTGGGTGCTCTTACTCTGTGCCTGGAAGTTCATTTAGTGTCAGCAGCCTCATTGACTGGAGTCTGCACAATGGCGACAACTAATGTCCGCAAGACCGCCGCACTCCTCTGGAAATGAATCGTCTCTCAACGGAAACGTCGGCGCCATTATCTCCTCCTTTCATATCCTCCTCATAATTCTATTAGCGCGTCCTGTTCAGGGACGGCATGGTAAGTCAGCGGCACAATGAAGCGCCCGCGATGGAGAGCTTCTTCTGGGATTTGGATGGCGCTTGCATGTATGATGTTTCAGAGAGCCGTGGCTTTGTTCTCTGTAGTGTAGCAGAAGCTGCTGCTGCTACAGCAAGCTGCAGTCCATCAGCTCCGAGAGACAATGAGCTTAGGAATGGCCTGTGTCTTTGCTGGGTAACGCCACAAATGGCACGCATAACGTGTGTCACAAAAATAAACTTGCGTACACATTATTGAGCAAACCTAGAGACTGTGTGTGTGTGTGTATGTGTGTGTGCAGTCAGTGACTCCAACCTTCACTCCTATGATGCAATGCTATGATGAACGCAGCCGGCTGCCTAAGCTAAACGCTAATTAGGGAAAGTTGCTGATTTTCAAGCCTTCAACATCCAACAGAGTTTTACCGGAGGGTAAACACAGACGTCAGGGTACTGGCGGAGGTATTGACAGACTTGTTCTTAAGTTAAAAGCTAACTCTAGTTTTAGGCTTTCGAAATTTTTCCAATTAACTTTGATGAAGTAAAAGATTTTTGATGTACACAGTTTCATCGATAAGCTTCTATCATGATTGATAGGTAGGCATGTAGCCACACCCTAAAGCATCCCCTGCTTTATCATTCAATTTAGAAATAATTGGGATCATACAGTAATTTACAAAATGAACTTCATGCTGTATTGAAGAAGACTTAAAACTAGTGATTGAGACAATTAACTCATTATGCAAATGTTTACTAGAAGGACTAGTTAATTTCTCATCGACTTCTATGCAAGCCAGCCTTTTTTGCAACAAGTGGAATAGTCCCTTGCTGAAAAAAGACAGAATACTGTAAGACACTTCTTTATATTGTTTTTTAGACCCGAAAGCTCCACACATGAGTGCTGCTGTCGTGTTAGCTCTCACGATTCTTCCTCCCTTCTCTCCTCTTCTTCCTGCAATGTGTCCATCAGAACGTAAGAACGGTTAACGCCAGGCCTTCTTGGTAATGCCTCCTAATAAATCCATTGCACGCTACGAGACCAAAAGGGCGGACGGGGGGATTGAGGGAAGGAACAAGAGAGTGCGAACGAGGAGGAGGGCCGGGCATGAATAATGAAAAGCAGCAGAACTCACGCTGTCCCATCAGGCCCAGCGACACCCCAGGATCCTCCTGTGCTGTTTTGGTTACAGGCAGATGAGGGCTGTGTGTGCAGGAGGGGAGGGAGATAGAAGAAGAAGAATGGCCTGAGACATGAGCGGATGGATGTGTACTACGTGCTTTGAGTGCTAAGGGTTGAAGCGGTGGAGGGCAGAGCAGCTGATAATTAGCAGTAATTGTTGTTCGGGGAGGGAGAAAAAAAGGCAATTGGTTTGGGTTTAATCTCAGGTGCTGCTCTGTTTATGTCCAAGAGTTTTTCCTGTTCTCCGCTGTGTTTGCTTGAAATGATTTTATGTTATAATTCATGTGATGCCAGCATTATAGAAAAGTCTGTGGCTAAATTGACATTGCTACATTTTGGTTTTCAAGCGGAGTTTTGAGTCAAAAGCAAACTCCGTGCACACAAGTGTAGAAGTATCACGCCCATATCGCATATCTCATGAACATTCTGGTATACTGGGCACGCTAGGGTAAAAAGGAGCCAGCATATATACTCCGCCCGTTGCTGGTGGTTGCCATGGTAACGTTAGTAGCTCAGTCTCAGAGAACGAGACGTCACAAACTAACAAGGTGGCAAAACATTGGCGTCAGTGTCGGTGTTGTCAAAGATCTCCGTTTGCGGCCGTTGATACTGCAACACAACCCCGGAGATTTCAAAGTCAAGCATGGCCAAAAGTGTTTTCAAATTTCTCAGATTTAGGGGTCATGAAAGCAGCGTGAATGTGAGATGCAAACGTAGCCAAAGATATTTGTTTTTAAATCAAATTATAGCAGTGTAAATGTAGCCTGTGTGTGAGTGTAAGTGCAGTTTCATAGAAGGTGATGTCACCAGGTGTCTCGACAACAGTCCAAATATATTCAGTTTACTATAATATACGACAATCGAGCGACACACATTCTAACACTTAAGAAGAAATGACTGATTTATCTTCTGTGGAGCGTCTGAAACAGACTCTATGTATTTATTAATCGCCATATAGTTTTTCCTTCCTGATATGCTTACCAAAGTAGCTTCTAGGGTACAGTACAGTAGATAGATCCTATATTAGAGATGTGAAAATTAAACATGTAGCCCCCCCCCCAAAAAAAACCTACTATGCTCAGTCTGCAAAAAGTTTCACCCGTGCTCTTGCAGTTGGCTAGAACAAAATCACATCTAAAATGTCAAATTTTAATGCTAAGTGTCATGGGGCTAGCCCATGCCTTCATGTAAATCTGGGGTAGCATGTGGTATCATTGCTATCTACCTTTGTATGTCCAGTAAATGGGAATGGTTAGTGTGAGCAGTAGCAATGGGTTTGTCTTTTATTTCAGTACTTCAGTACTGGCTAGGAATCATGTTTGGATAAACAACACATACATAATTCGTTCAAGTTATTTATTTAGTTTCATTCACCTGTTCTCATTGCAAGCAGGGGTGGATTGGCAAACAGGAATGTAGATTCTGGAGTCATTTTAGAGGAAGATCTAATGGCCCAAGTGTCAGCCAGTCCGAGGGGTGTACAGAATGTCTAGAGTTTTGTTGTGAGAACTTGTTCAGCATGTAACATTTCATTTTTTGATGTTATCGTTGATAAGCGTGTAGTCATTAGCCATAAAGGTTTGGGAATGCTGAAGTAACACTAGGGTTTGATTGATTTCCAATTAACTTTGGTTTGTCTTGTAGGAGGGGCTTCTGCTATAAAGGAAGGAGGCTGAGGCTCCTCTCAGGAGAACCACTTTGGCCAGTAAGAGTGCAGTTGCTAGGGCCCAACATCCGGGCCGGATTTAGCCTTTTATTATTTTGTTTGATATTAGTTGGTGATAGTAATTTCAATAGTTAGTATTTAGTTTTCATGTTTTGTTTATTTTCTATTATTTTTCAATAAGTCATTCTGGCAATGCTGCAATTCCTTGTGACTGCTGAAGAAATAAATCAAGTCGCCAGGTGGAGAACTCCAGAGTCCATTTCTCCTTCTTCCACTATGGGGCTAAACATTACACTAAGTCTGTTTTTAACCACCATCATCTCGATGTGTCGCCCTCCATGTTTTCTCAAAAATGGACAAATAATGTAGGAGCTTTTACAGTCTCAGTGGGGCGGAAGTTAAAGCTTCTCTAGCTTTAATACATATACATATATATATATATATATAGATAGATAGATAGATAGATAGATATAGATTTAGCATGTACAAATAATTTAAACTTAATAAATAAATAAAAAAAATGAATTAATTTAAATCAAGTGTTCAAAGTTTTTCCTGCCGCTCCAGTTATGCCAGCTGTTAACAGGTCCAGGTACAAACATCATGAGGCGGTTTCCAAAGGGTTGCAATCATCTTCTAAGCAGCCGTGAGTCAAGCTAATAGGGCACGTTTTTTTAGTTTTGGAGAGCTGAAGGCCTGACAGATCGTTCAGAATCAAAACATTGACAGAAACATGTACAGAAACATTAATCAGGGCAGATATTTTGGATGCAATATTGTTCCAGAACTGACCAACAGGAAAACCCTCCCGGAACATGAGAAGATAAGTGCTCCTAGGCTTCAGTGGGCACAAAGTGCATAAAGGGCAGTTAATTACTTTCATGTGATGCATATTAACGGGGGTTAGATATATCCTATGAAGTAAATTGTTGTGAGTCTGCTGATGGTCTAGATTGTGTGATACAATACATACCATACCATACATCATGCCACTCAGGTCTGAAAAATAACGTATGTTCTAAAGAGTTGTATATTTACTTGCATTTTCGAAATTGGTTAGGCGTACACAATGTAAGCAGCCTTAGAAAACACCACTGACCAAAGGACCTGTGGTCCTGAAACGTGTACTGTAAATACAAAGCTGTAAAAGCAGGCTTTCCTTCTGCACTGCTGACTGCCTTGCAAAGGACGTGGGCAGAGAAAGAAAAGGTGAAATGAAGACTTAAAGCGAGAGAACGGCCTTGACAGAGCTGTAAAGCAGCAGCCCTGTATGTAGTTACATAAAAGCCAGGGCCATACTCTTTTTGTTGTTGCACGCTGGAGAGGAAAGCTCAGTGTAGGGGATTGAGCTCATATGATGGAGAAAATTGCAGTGTAGTTGAACACAGCCGGCCGGTTACACAAAGTTAGGCTCTTTTTCAAGTTTTAGGCTTCTCAATGAGAATCTTTTTAATTATTCATCTTAAAATATTAATACTGTGTATAAAAAGGAATCGTTCAGACATACATCTTAACAGACCATAACAATCACCAAATAGCACCAGTATAAACATAGCGTGTTTTTCTTACAAGATGAGGGACAAAAGGAAAAGCCCCTGAAAGCAGCATGTGCATTTTGGTGATCCAGGCAGTTTTTCCCCATTAGTGTGTTGACATGTTCTATATCTGACCTTTAACCCCAAGCCGTTAACCTGCATCTCATTGTAACATACAATAGCAATCGTTTTTTTTTTCTAACCCTACCTATCCACCAAGCCGCATGGTTACATGGAAGAGCTGCTCAATTCCAATTACGTTGAGGTGATTGCAACTTTGTCACAAAGCCTACAAAGCATGTTCAACAACGCACGACCGTGCGCACGCACACACACACACACGCACACACACACGCACGCACGCACGCGCGCACGCACGCGCGCACGCGCGCACGCGCGCACTGGAGAGCAAGAGTGGCTGGCTATTGTAGACGCTAGGAGAATTCAGAGAGGCTACATCAATCTTGTCATCAAAAATCAACATGCTTGTTAGTCTGTGTGTTTGTGTGTGGATGCGTGGGCTTGGCTGCGACAGTGTGTGTGTGTGTGTGTGTGTGTGTGTGTGTTTAGAAATGAGATTCACCTTTTGAGGTTTTACTGGACTGTGGGTCGATAGATCAATGTTGAGTGGAAGGCACACACTCAGCACAGCCAGAATAGCCCTGGAAAGGCCACAGCAATCAGTCTTAGCCCAGCCTGTCCCCTAATCATCCAGTAGAGATTCTTATTCTGAATGGAGGCTATTTTTACAAACTGGCACTTGAAGCACTTCCAATAAAGTCAAATATGCAGCAATTACAGTCGTGGATAATTAAATGTGATGACGCATTCACTGTCTGTCGTAAACCATGATAGCGCGTTGCTGCCGTTTGACACTCTTTTGTTGTTCACCACTAGAAAATATGAATGTTATGGCAGCAGGTCAGACTTTAAATTAATCTAACAATACTCAAGGCAGCAAAATCTCAGAGTTTGAGTTAAACCTAAACGAGCACAGCCAACACCACAGAGTGCTAGCTTGGCAAATAAATAACTCGGATCAAAACATGTCTAGCATTCATCAAGGGAGTGAGGCTTTATAATAACACAGTAGCAGCTTTCTCTCCACCATTGAGGTTGAACAATCAAATAGTTTCTGCCTCAGAGAAAAGCTTGTTTAACCAAAAGTCTGCTTTATAGTAGTAGAAAACTACTACTGCATTATAGGTCTGCATTATAAAACAGTCTAATTTACTGTATTTTCTTGTCAACTGCAATATCAGTCATCTGAAATTGTTGTTATTGCAGCTGTAATTGTAGTCATCCTTTAGGAACATTTGGTTTTATTGTGACAAACGGCAGAAAAAAAGTAATGAATCGCTTTAAAGTTGCTGTAGTTAGGACTGTGAAGATCCAGGACTTAACCCTTGTGTAGTATTCGGGTCAAATTGACCCGTTTCAAATTTTTACAAGAAGAAAAATAGAACAAGTTACATTTTTTCTACCTGAAAATCAACGGCCTTACCTTATTTTCTATGATGAATATGTATCCCTGACTCATTTCAGAAAATTAGTCTGGATATGACCACTTATACTTCCATAGTAGATTTTTAACATGAATTATAACCTTATGACAAAAAACGAACCCCACTTCCATTTTTAATTGTGTTCTAGTAGAGACTGATTGCATTCCCTAAACATATGTTATCTCAATTGTTTGAAATTGAGATAAAGACAATATTTGTTAATTGATTATGAAGTAACATTTTATTTCAGAATAAGTCACGGGTCAGTTTGACCCGAGGGACACGAGAGGGTCCCGAAAGTGAAGACAATACAAGGGTTTTACCAAAGAATTTGAACATCGATAACTTCTCAGTCCCCACCCCCCCCTTTCTGCTAAAGCCCAAACGGTCTCCTAAGCCCCTCCCCCCACAAGGGAGAATGAATGTGTGCGCATGAGCAGTGATTGACACGCAGTCTCACTACAGGCTGTAGGGGGTGCCAGAGGAACTGGATTTTGTTTTTTAATTACCTGCTTCATGTAGTTCTACTTGAAGATAGGGTCAGTTTCACCAAATATGACAAAGTTAGTTTTATAAGTTTCACCTACCACATCTTTAAGTTAACTGTTTCATTTCAGTTCGATTACAGTCTCATCCACTAGGGTGTGAGCCAACCCGGAAGTTATTGCCTTAGATCTTTTTCCTAGAATAAGCTTTGTGGTATAAAAAAAAGGTTTATGATTCTAACAAGTTTTATTCAGCAAAATAATCTTCACAAATGAAAACCACTCTTAATATTTTTGAAAATGCAATCGCCAGAGGTTAGGCTATAAACCAACTACACCATGATTGCATGGCTTCACCGTCACCGCCACCAAGCTGACAATGACGTTTGATGTGTTTGATGTGAGATTTAAAAGCTTAAAAATTCACGAGTTGGGTATTTCCTTCTTTTTTTTTTATGTCGTAGAACAAAACATGAAAATCTTCAAAGCTTGTGTTAACCGCAGACCTTATTTCAAGCATCTAACCAAAAACCCTTTCAAAATAAACCCAATGACTTCAAGATGAGGGAACTCAAACCCTTATTTTCAGACTACTGAATACTTTTTTTTTCAAATTCTGAATCAAAAGAAGTACAGTTGGAACTGTTTCCTTAAAAGGAATTAGGAGTGAAAATCAATCCGGTTGAGGATGAACTCAAATCACAGTAAAAAATCTCAGATTTATTCAAGCTGTGCAAACCATAACTGCTGTGTTGTCTTATTTTCTCCATTTAGCTCATTTTAAGATGTGAAAGTTCAACTCATGTATCACAATATATATTTAAAGTCCTTATTTAGCTCTCTATAGGTACTTTCACAGTCCGTATAATTGTATAGCATAATGTGATTATCTGGTCAATGTGCAGCACTGCGTGCTGCGCTCCTTAGCGGCTCTGAGGCTATCTCTTCATTGATGCTGTTTGTTTATAGCTGAATGAACGGTGCAGATTAAGGATCATCTTTTATGCCATACGGGGAAATTCATCATCTCCCCTTCCCGCTCACCGAGACACACACATGTGTAATCCACCTCTGCTTTGGAAATGGAGATTAGAAATCAGTTCAGTTGTCCTTTTATATGGCTTAAATGGGAATCCAATGATGCGTGTTTACATTTTGGTTAAGAGACTCACTTTAAACCTTAATGTGTCATTTCTTGGTTTGGTGCATGAAAAATTGGGATTTCATCAACCCTGTGAGAAACTCCGAAATATTTGAATGGCTAAGCAGAAATGCTCTTGTCTCTTTAACATCCATCCATCCATCCATCCACGTCTCACTCTGTTCAACCCTGCAAGTAAACGGATGGCATTAGGCGTTTTGTAATGCTTACTGTAATTGTGTTTTAATCCAAGACAATTTAATTAACTTCCTGGTTTCCTGCTGGCTTTAATGCATTTGAAATGAAATGTGATTGGAAATTTCCTTGAAAATATTCCATCACTGGAAGGACGACTCCTGGAAGATTGTCTTCTCTCATGTAGAAGAGATGCAGTCCGCCCAGTCAGACCAAACATATTCCAAAAAGAAAGTAACCGAATCAGGCCTGGCATGGTCCTGTTTTTTCTGAGCGGTAGATCTATACGTAGAGAGAAGCAGACAGCGAGACGTAGAGGGGTTGATGTTTTTTTCCCCCTACAGAGATCGTAAGGAAGACAGAGATGCTGAGATCAGAGGTGGTGCCATATTTACTGTTGGGACGAGGCGTCCTGCTGCAGTATATCTGTCTCAGATTATGTTGAGATGATGGCTTGATCTTTGTGGCCTGTTTATCTGCAACGGATATCAACAGGCCGAATGACAACAGCTCAGGCAGCGGGAGAGGAAGCGGCGGCTGGATGTTTGCGTGTGTGTTCACGTGCTTGCATGTAGGCGTGCCTTTCCATAAAGGATTAATGCAAAGAGTAACGGCACACGCATTTCACCTTTCTGTCCCTTGTCTCTTGCCATCATCTAAAAAGCCTCTCAATAACAATCTAGTTGAACATCCTTCTTCCAACGTCTCCCTCTTCCTCCATCTCCTCCCAGCCAACACGCTTCATGGTGTCTTGACACGCTCTAAACCTCAAATAGCTGTGTTTTGGTCAATGATTTGCATCTAGGAATTATTCTTTACTGAAGCACATGCCTCTTTGAAGTGCCTCCAGATTAAAAAGAAAATTTAAAAAAAGTCTGTTGTGTTGTGAAGGCATCGGCTGTTTATTCAGGATGCCTTCATTTACATGGTGCAGCCCTCGAGGACTTGCAGGCTGGACTTGAAAAAGGATGTAGTTTCTTTTTAAAATCCTCTCCATTGCATAAATCGTTATGTTGCTATTATCTTTATTCACACACATTGTGTATGTGAATAATGGTTATGTCCATGAATTGGTCTCAGAAGCAGCGTGCAATTAACATGAATATGAAACTGTTGTCCATGGAGAATTTCTAGGAGGCCGTAATGGTGGTTTCTACAACGAGTGTGTTTGGTTGTGTGTGTGTGTTATTGTAGTTGTCAGTATCCTAGCTCTCTATACTTTAATCACTTTTATCACCAATGTGTGTTTGTGAGAACGTGTCTCTGTGTTGTCTATATATTCCTATTTGTGGCTCTCTCCTGCGTCTATCCTAATCTGTCTCTCCATAGTGTGTGTTTGTGTGTGTGTGTGTGTGTGTCAATGAAAGAGAGAGAGCTTTGCTGGAAGGAAACAGCTGTCTTTCTGTATGTCAGGCCTAGAATCTGAAGGGGCAAGGGAGTAAAGGAGGAGAAGGAAGAGGAGAAGGAGGTGGATGGATAGCACTGCAGTGCCCCGGGGAGCTATGACAGCCATCACACAACTTAGAAATGCACGTAACCCAAACTACACACACACTCACACACACACACACACACCTGGATCCCGGTGTGAAGATTGTTTTGAGAGCCCCTGGGTGTTGTGTGCTTTTTTTATGGCTGCATGCACACTACAGTTTAAAGACAGAGGCTGATGTTTTCAGTAATGTGTTTGTCTTTCTTTCAGATTCAATTTTTGGTTTGAAAAAGCCTTTGAAACAACCGTCATTGTTCAGCTAAACTCTTTGTCTGCTGTGTTTAGTGTTGGAGGATATATTACTGTAGGCATCTAATGAAGAATTACTTAGCAATAGGTGATAATCAATGAAGCATTTACTGGATATGCTTTTGGTTTTAATGGATGGTTTTGTGTTGTTGCTGTGGTCAGGGAGGAGCCTTCACTAACCCTTCACAACAACAACAGTTACAATTTCTTTCTTTCTTTCTTTCTTTCTTTCTTTCTTTCTTTCTTTTTCTCTGTCTTTCCTTATTTCTGTTCTTTTTTCGTCTTTGCTTTCTTCTCTTCCTTTCTTTCTTTTATCTCCCTCTTTTCTTGTCTTTCTGTCACCATCCTTTCACAGTCAAAAACCAGATGCCTCTCTGTGTAGCATCAACAGATCACTTACTTCTAAATATATATATTTATATTTATATTTATAAATATATATATATATATATATATAAAAACTCTCAATCTTTCACATTTTTATGCCAAATCCTTGATGCAGACATGAGATTACAGCGGAGGGTTACAGCAACAACACAGGTAAACGGTACACGCAGGTACGCCTGTCTCATGTGCTGTGAAGGCCTTGTTTTTTCTCAATTTATCAAATGTCAATGCTCAAAAGGTCAACCTTCACACGCGTTAGATAAAACAATGCAGCGCCCTCCTCTCATCTCAAGTCTCCCTGTGGCGTTTTTTTCTTTGTGTTTTCGTTGACCCATGGATGGGATTCACTATCCTACCCTCTCATGCATTGAATGCTCACCTGCCTCCTCGCAGCTCATCACCCATCTGTTGAGGTTTTAAAAAACGATTTCAATCTGCTGTGTGTGCGTGCGTGCGTGCGTACGCAGTATGACCCTATATTTGTGTATGGGTATAGCCGTGTCATTTTTTTTGTGTGTATGTGCGGGCGTGCGCTCTTTGCCATGCCCGTGGGTTTGACGGATGATGTGTGACAAGTGTGTGGAGTCAGCCCTTTGGTGGGAACCCGCTGGGGCTGGAAGATGCCCTTGTCCTTCTATATTTTACAGCGTATCTTTTCAGTCCTCCAGTGTGCACGCTGTGGCCTGTACCGTGGCTATAGGCTTATGGTGATCGATTGGCAGTTTGACTTTGAAACTAGATAAATCTCTCCGCCGTGCTTCGCCCGACTGCACCGTCGACACGCTGATACTTTTTTTATTCATCACCTTGGATATTCACTCTTATTGTAAATTCAAAGGAAACGTTGTGATGTCTTGTTTCCATAATTCAGCTCATATGGAACAGCATACTGGAGCGTGAGTGAGGATTATTCAAAAGTAAACAGGTTGGACCGTGAACAAGATGAAAAGAGAATGAAAATAATATTCAGTTGTGTGGAAGGAATTCACAGTGAAATGCTTCATGCATAATGCTGAGCTTTCACAACTTTTAGACGCTTCATAATGGATCACTTGTAGCCACTGGGAGCGACTAAAGAAGCATTTTGTACATATTTAGAGTTTTGTTGAATATGTATAATATGACGTGAAACCGCTAGCAAGGTGAAGAAGTCGCTACGCTTTAACGTCACATGTTGGTGGATGGAATTACCGTAAGCAGGGAGGAGCACCCCACCAATTTACCACTCAGCCTGTGGAAAGAAGGTGAATCATTTTTTTTGTGTCTCTGGAGGAGCTCCCTAAAATCTGAAAATGACATCCTGATGACATCATCAGGATAATCTGGGTTTAGGTTTGAAGACTACACATCTTTAACAGAAAGCCTGGCTAACAAACGGGCATGGGGTTTGAAAGACACGGGTATTTTCAAAGCAGGGGAAGTGTTCTAAAAGCTATTTTGTTGCATCATAGGAAATGTAGTATCTTGCCTTTTTGGAGCTTGACCAAAATAAGGGACAATACGAAGTACCTCTTGACAATTTTTCACCACTTTTTTAATCTGCCTAAAGCCAAGTGACCAATGCCAGATGTTTATTTGGACAGAGTGAGTTGGAGTGTATTTTTATTTGAAGCTTGAGGTGAAATATCTCTTTCTTTTCTTTAATTTGATGTCAATAACAGAGCAAAAGGAAATGTCCCTTCCGTTTTTTCCCTCCTTCCTCTCTCTCTGTCTCTCTCTCTCTCTCTCTCTTATGCTGGTTTGCAGAGGTCAACTATGCCCTGTATGCCGAGGGAGATTTTCCAGATGCACCACTATCATTTACCCTTATATTCTCACACTTCTGTGTGTTCGCTGCTAGACCTCCGCTGTCCCAATGGCTGCCGGGGCCCCTCGGAGCGTGGAGAGGAGCCAAGAAACTGTCTGGCCACCCAGTGTAAACTATGTGTTTACAGCAAGGCCAGGGTCACTCTGGGCATGCTCGACTCAGTATGTCTCACCTGCTGCCGATGATAAAGGATCTGATGTCGGTGTGGACAGCCGGCTGTAGTGCCACCACCGATCCTTTAAAAACACACTATATCTTCTGTGCTTACATAGCCTACAGTAATGAGAAGCTCTGTAGAGGCCCAAACGCATCTTTCCTGCATGAAACTTCTACTATGCCTTGCTGAGGAGAAAAACAAATGTATGCTTCTTTTGGCAGCCTGGTGCAAGATATCTACTCCTATTCAGCATAAATCAGCTGTGATTTGTAAATATTTTAAAGGTTAAGCTTAACCAGGCGGTCCAGTGTGAAAGGGACGAGTAGCTCTTGAGCAACCACCGTCGCCTCGGTTTTCTCTGAGCTCAGTGCATACTGTGTACTCAAACATTAATAGACTTTATAATGTGGTCATACATTTATGTATGTTTCCCCCTGCCTTGCGTTGGCAAGTGCAGCTTCCGTGCAACAACATGCCTCTAATGGTTTGCTTGATCTGTTCTGATTTGGATGAACACAGGTGCTGCTGTTAGAGGATTCAGACATAATGTTAATAAACACATAACAGCTGCTTATTTGAACACTAAGAGGCGTCTTCTCTGGTTTGTCCTCTTTACTGTCGCTGGCTATCTTCCCCATTTAACTCCAGTGACTTTGTCACACTTAATCTCTCCCTCGATTTTTACTTACCCGTCAGTTTTTTTTGTTATTTTCTTTTTTTGGGGGAGGGGGGTCGTTGTGCCATGCTCTAAATAACTTTATTGACATTTGAATTGGATGTGGATCACGGTAATTATGCAGCCTTCCTGCTTCTCTGCTGGCATGCAGTGGGAGGAGAGCGTCGGTGCAGCCGGTCCACATGCAAAGAAGTTTGTCTAAAATGCAAATGCATTCACATGCTCCTCACTCATATTAGCAATCACTGATTCACTAAAAAACAGTGACACATAACATGCACGCCTTGTTGAGTTGTGTTCTGGTGCGTACTGGAGCTTAAGAATAGAAGCATGAATAAAGCAGCTCACTGTGGTGCTCGCCCCTATAGAGACAGCAATGTAGTGGGACTATGTGAAGTATGCTTTTGGATTTCTTTAAAGCTGAACGGCCATGAATCATTGCACCAGAATATTTGCTCATGCTTTTTCCTCAAGAAATCTCCATGACGACGCTCCCGTACAGTCAGCACGGTCATTAAAAGCTGGCAAGTTAGAGCTCCAATGTTAGACATTTTGTCTGTGGTGCGTAAATATAACTGCAAGTTTTTCATCTAACTGTGATTATATCGTCTTTATTTTACAATGCATGATCATGTCAGACAGGGCTGGAGATCATGCCCATAGAGGGTTTACACAAGAATGTACATGCCTTACTTATTTCTGATTCTATGTCATATTGAAACATATCGGTTATATCATCCTGTGGGTTTTTAGCAGATTTCCATCATGGAGTCAGGCACTAATTCAAAGCAATAGTTTGGCATTTTCAGGAATCACACTTATTCACTTTTTTGCCAAGAGTTCGATGAAAAGATTGATATCGCTTCTTTTTTATATGTTAAATATGAATCTGCCATTAACAGTTAGCCTAGCAGAGCATAGAGACTGCAAACAGGAGGAAACCGCTAGCCTGGCTCTGTCCGAACAATATCTGTCCAGCACCTCTAAGGTTCACTTTATAACTGTAACAGTCTCCGCTGGTTGCCTGGCAACTTCAAGGTGACTACAAGACTCAAGAAAATCCCTGCTCGCTAAGAAATTGTCCAACACATAACATAATTATTATGATTTTTTACAACAACAAAAATGATTGTGCTTTTAGGGTATTCATGTAAATCCAGAATGTCACTACATGTATGCTGAGCAAATACTTTTGATACCAATTTGACTGACTAAATCACCACTGCACCAGTGTTGCACAAAAAGACACTGTTTAATAAAAAGACCTCACAAGTTGCAATTTTGACACCTCACTTTTCACACAGATTAAACAAACAAGATATAAAGTGTTAATTTGTGAGCTTGAGAGGTGCTAAAGGATTTGTTACCTTTGTACAGAGCCAGGCTGGCTGTGTCCCCTTGTTTCCAGTCTACTTCTACTTATGCTACTTGCTGTTGCCTCATATTTAGCGTACAGACATAAGAGTGTTATCGATCTTCTTCTCTAGCTCTCGGCAAGAAAGCTAATTCGTGTATTTACCAACATGTCAAACTATTCCTTCAAAGTTGCCATACACCAGCCGTCGTCAACTGGACAAAAACACATTTAATGTTGAGTGAAGAGATTCTTGAACGTGGTGTTTATAACCTTTCAAGTATTCCATGAGTATCATTCTGGTCTCCAAATAGCTTCACTGCGTTATTCGCCCAAAGACTAATTTCCTTATACTGTTTCTGACAGGAATGTACTTCAGGCCCTGCCTTAGCACAGCTGTCCCCTTCGATTAAACAGTTGTAGTCACTTCACATGCTGGACTGAATGATGCTCTTCCTGTTGTTGGGGCTGAGCTGCACTGTGTAAAATAGACACTTCTCTCTGCCTTCAAAGGCAGTATCATTTTCCCTTGATGTGGAAGGAGAGCAGTGTCCCTGAAGCAAGGAGAAGAGAGCGATACAATCAACAGACGGTGCTCGGCCTTTACCGCCAGTGACCGTGTGGAAGTGAGGGATGAGCAGGAGAGGAGTGACGGGACTGAGATTTAGACATTTTAAAAAGAGGAAAAGGTGAAATGTCGATGCTGATTGTCGCAGTCTACTGTGAAAATGGGATTTGACTACTTTTCTGATAAGTGCAAACACAAAAATGCACTACATCAGAATATAATTTTGGGTTTACTTTGGTCAAACCTCCATCCATCTGCATGTGGCTGTCTGTCAAATGCTTGCAGGGAGATCGGGGATGAGTGTGTTTCTGGGCTCCATGTTGGGTTAGTTAAAGACTGGTGCATATGTCAGCCACGCAGCTGTGGAGTTACAATCAGCCAGCCAGCTGAGGAAGGGAGCGATGGATGGATGGAACGGAGAGAGAGAGAGAGAGAGACAGGCACGCAGATATGAAGTATTAAGATGAAAGCAGAGAAAGCAGTTCTGCGTGAGGGAGAGTGGAGAAGCAGAGGAGGTGAGATAGAGGGTTTTTGAGCGAAATAAACAGAGAGAAGCATCCGGAGGGAATAGACAGAGAAGTAGAGAAAGAGAAGTTGCCAAGATAGTTTCCATTCTTCTCATCCTCCCTCAACTAGCTGAAGCAGAAATGGCAGAGGCTGCAGTCCAAATAATTACACTCAGCTGCCTTCCTGGAAAGTATTTACTGTTGTCAATAAAAATTTTTTTAAAAAAAAGCAAAGAGAAGGCAGTGCATATAAAAGGAAAAACAACTCAAAGATAGCAATTTGATGACGGAATTCACTGCCGCCCTTGTATTTTATCAAAGACGTATTTTCTAAATGCTGCACCATCTCAGGGACTCTTCTCACCTCCACTTCCTTTGACTTCGCCTCTTCACCCCGGTATGTCCTTGCTGCGCTGCCCCATCCTGGCCGTCCTCCAGCACCTCCGGGATTTAAGACTTTAAGATCCTCTTTTCCCTTCAGCAAGAGCTTTAAGGCAGAATGTGTGTGGAAAGCAGTTTTTTGGGTAAGGATCAGAGCTGGACAGAAATAGGTACAGATCGAGAACAGGAGTGGGCGCTTCAGGAGAATGTCTCTGACCTCCGATTGTCCCCACTTCTTGTTGCCCCACAAAACACCCACAGTAACTCTGAACAGGGGCCTTTTTATGAGGCAAGGACACAAGTTTATTGTATCTCCGTTATTGCTCACAAACGCTGTTCGCAGTATTAGGTACACAGGTGTAAAGCCGAAGTGGTTTATCACCTCTGCAGTGAGACATCTTTGGAAATTTTAAGTTGTGTTTAAGACATGGATTAGTTTAAATCCAATACACCTAAACATCAATGTGTACCCATATCGTATGTCGTCTTGCATACCTGCTACCTGCTTTATTCTGTAAAATGGCTTCTATTAACATGTTGCATTGTCAGGTTAACACAGAACCTTTTGCATATTGCTGACTGTCAAAGCCTCGGCTTTGCCTCACAGTTAAACCTGACCGCTATGCTTCCTTTGCTTGTGCCTCTGCAGGCAGACCCGGGAGCAGGAGACCCCACCGGACTTCTTCTATTTCTCTGACTTTGAAAGACACAACGCCGAGATCGCTGCCTTTCATCTGGACAAGTAAGTCAACATAGTGTCAGTCTCAGCGATGTGTGCTACATGATATCTGGGACATCAAGTTGCCATGTCATTGGCCTGTTTTCTCTGGCAGCCAGAGGCGCCCCCAGCTGAAAGGGGTAAAGGTTTTTGTAAATAATTTCAATAATACCCTTTAATAGTGTGAGCTGGGCTACCCTGGGTTTCAAAAATTGTTGTTTTGCATCGATTTCAGGGCAAACAACAAACCTCTACGTGCTGCTTTTTGGTTTAAACTTTAGTATTTTAGAATTGCCCTCATATAAAACTGCTGGACTTTTGATTTTGATTTTTTTTTTAAAGAATCAAAATTGATGCAGTAGAAGCGGAGATATAATCTTTATTCCACACATTCTTCTTCCTTGTCAGAGCATGGTGGCTAAATTACCCTCAGGGGCAGCAGTGGATGTCCGGTCCAGATACGGCCCCGGCGCTACACTACAAACATATCAACTAAATCAAGGCCCCCCCCCCCGAAAAAAATCTGATGTTCTTGAGTGTGCTTTAACTCCTTCAAGCCCAAGTGCTTCTTTCCATCCTTGAGGGCCACTGTCCTGCAGGTTTGTGTTCCTCCCTGATTGCTAATTTGCTTCTCATCGTGTCAGGTCATTAACCACCCGGGAGCAACAAAAACCTGCAGAATGCCAGGCCAGGGACTGGGTCCCTTTTTGTTATACAGCTTTAATGTGATAAGATAATGTGTTCGCAGCAAGGTCCTCCTTAAATATAGCAACACAGATCCATGTGTGTGAATGCAGGCAGGACTGCAGGCATACCCATTTCTCTTGTGCGCGTTAACCTCCATGCACTCACACACACATTTTCTCTGCGCTTGTTTGTACATGTGCTTCTCCTTTTCACCGTTTCTGACCCTCAGAAACTCTTCTTTTTCAAACCCAGCGAGCAGTGTGAGCCTGTACAGTAGAGGCTGCGAGCTCCGAGAGGCCATGAGTCATAGAGGATGAATGCCGCCCTCCCGCAGCTAGCATCTGACTGAACAATGACTGCAGCCTACTTGCTTAGCTAACCAGCACGCTCTCTGACTTCACTGCCTTTACAAGGCTAACCCTTAACGGCTGGTCGGCCTGCCTCAGAGACTTTAATGAAATGAGAAAACCTCATGAGGCTCTCTGATCGACCAGAAAAAGAGATGAGTTTTAGCGCCGGTGTAGCTATTAAAGTCGAGCTGACATCACAGTGGATGTATGGTATTATGAGCAGAGGGCTTGTGTTGTAGTGAGACTGTTGATTATACCGAGGTCACACACGTGTCCATTCACATCTACACGCACACACATGCTGGGGCCACAGCGGGCATAGATGTTGAATCTGTTTTTCCTTCAGGCACAATGACACAGTTCAGCAGCAATTGCATTAGCAGCAGCTTTCTTCACCAGTCTGCTACACATCTGGTCCTCCTCTATGCACACACACACATGAAAAATACACACTCCCTGCATATGTGTGGGTTAAGGGGAAGAGGAGGAAACCAAAGGCATGAAAGGCCCTGTGCCCATTCTAAATATAAGCCAGGCAGGGTTTGCCAAAAGCCTTGCTTTATTTTTTCCCTCTTATTTTGTCTGTTCTAAATTAGAGCTGCTGCTGCTGCTGGTGCAGAGGCTTAGGCTACACTACCTCCCAGGGGACCCACACACACACACACACACACACACACAGGCCCTTATAAAAGCAGCATTCGCACCGGCGTGTGCACACATCACTGACACAGACACACACACGCAGAGCCACTGTCTTTTCTTATATAGGCTACACCGCTGTAAGCATCATTAATTATGTGATTGGATTTAAATGGGATGTGCACTTTGTGTTGCTGCATTAGGTGGGGAAAAAAGAGCAAGCAGTCAGCAGATATAAAGACATACAAGGACTGATCTGACCTTAAAATATTAAACAAAATAGCTCTGAATTCCCACTGGTATCTTATACTCTTTTCTGCCGGGAATATATATGAAATGATGAATCCCACTGTTGTTCATGCGCAGCTCTCAGTGTGTCTCTCTGTCCCACCCTGAATATAACTCAAGTTTTAAATGGCCACTGTGGGAATAAGGTTTATCAAGGATGGAAGAAAAAGTGTGAGTGATGAATAGAATTGAAGCCAGCCCTAGCTGTTCCCTATAGCATGGCAGCAGGCCCAGGCCCAGCAGGCCAGACGGTGCAGTGCGGCGCTTTGTCCTGTGTCCGAGGAAAGAGACTCATTCCACCCGCCGCCACTCTACTTGATGGCATCATTTATACGACAAGCTCTCTCCACCACGTCTATCTCTCTCTCTCCTCTTATTCCACCGGCTCCATCTTTAATCTCATTCTCTCTTTCTGTGTCTGTCTGTCCTCAGGCCTAGGCCATTAGGTGTTGTCAGGGGGTATCAATTTTTAAAGAACCTGTGCTGATGTTGTAGCCAGGTGGTATTGACGACAGGAGCCACGCATGCATAAAATAGGCATGTGGCACGCATGCAGGAAGACAGTCACGCTATCATTCAGTGTAACCTACATCTCGAAATACATGAAACCAGAAAGCTGTGTGGAAGTTAAAAATGTGTTTGATGCCGAAAAGTAGCCATAAAACCCACAGAGGTTTACCACCATGTGGTGTAATAGCCAAGGCATCACTTGTGTCACAGTGCCCCCTGTTGGCAGTGACAGTGAATTACATGAGCATAGATATATATACTGGATCTGCCCCAGTGGGCCTAATGGATCAGGCACTGGACTCCTATGCCTCGGATTGTGGGTTTGAGTTCCATCTGGGGTGATGTTTCTTTTCTTCTTAAATCTACAAGCAGCTCATACGTGTTCCAACACTCTACAGAAAGTTGTTAAGCACATAAATAGCTCTTTAGGTGATCTTATACAGTAACACTATGTGAAATAAAGCACAACCAAGGTTATTGACAAATTGCCACCATTAAAAGTATGCCCAATTACCTATTAGCTGTTCCTGTTGGCTATTTACCTATGGCTGTACAGACATCTATCAGTAGATTACTTATTTTTAACACTTAAAAATGTCATGATTCTCAAGCAAGATCTGGAGTTTTATGTAGCATATTTTTCTATAATTTCTAAACTGATTTATTGTCATTTATTTGTGATGGGCATTTACAATACAGGATGAAAGTGTAAATCAAACTGAATCTGAAAATATGTGTGTCATGTCGGTGTGGTTAAATTTGAAAAAAATAATGACTCAGTGAAGGAGTGTGATTTTTGAGCTGCAGTTTGCTTAAAGTATGTTAATGGCCTCCATGAGCTGTTTGTCAAAGCCACTGTTTGAAAATGTCTGCTGCATTCTGAAGACAGACTGTAAGCCCTCAGTATGTGTCTCTGTCCTGTAGGATCCTGGACTTCCGCCGCGTCCCTCCTGTGGCCGGCAGACTTGTCAACATGACAAAGGAAATCCGAGATGTCACACGAGACAAAAAGCTCTGGAGGACATTCTTCATTTCACCAGGTAGAAATTGAAAAAGGGCCGTTATCAGGTTTTCAGAGAAACATCTAGGAGGGAAAACTTTAATCAATATACCAAGAGATTCAAAATTAGCTAAAAATGCTGCACAAAGTCCAGTTCAGTTCTCTGTTGTTGTTCCTGTTATGTGTACCCCCAAACTGCGGGACGAAAAGTTTTACAACAATTTTCAAGATTATGTGGTGATCTCAGAAGAAAAGATAAAAAAGAAATGCTATCTGTGCAGTCTTCAACAAAAATAATCATGCAAAATTTAAAGCCAAGCAAAAATGAACAGTTTCCTTCTTCATAATGTAGAGCGAAGCGAGTTCTGTGCCCTGAATTACTGGGATATTAATTTGCATGGGATTAGTATTATCAGGGGACTCTGGCTTATGCCAAAGTGCACTTAATTAGCAATGTAACTTTTGCATTTTATATATTATACACATGGAAAACCTTCACAGGATTAGAATTACTGAAAAATTCAGCAATTAATACGAGTCACTGAATGTCTCCAGGTAATTTTAATCTTGTGAAAACTGGCCCTTAAATATATGTGGTGTGCATTTCAAAAGGGCAGAAACAGTGTGTAGTTATGTTAAAGGTGCCATGCAACACAAAACCGCTTTTTCTTGCATTTTTAAAAATATGTTAGGTCCAAATGTGTTTGTGTTATGTCGTGAATGT
>NC_045753.1:23361437-23361557 GCF_008692095.1 Etheostoma spectabile
TGCTACCTCCTCTGTCAGCTCTAGCTACTGAAAAGAAATAGGTGGAGAAATCAGGCCAATTACAAAAGCTGGTCAGTCTGACGTCATGTTGCCTGAACTCATTACTATTCATGAGCTCGC
>NC_045753.1:23361567-23363584 GCF_008692095.1 Etheostoma spectabile
TGTGCTGGGTAAAGAATGCTGATAGCCAGGCTCTCATTAGATAGCTGTTAGCCAATCAGAGTCAAGCAGCTTAGCTCATTTAATATTAATGAGAACTGGCACAACTTGAGCTGAGTCTTCCTGCAGGCTTTCTATACCACACTAGAATGGCTTATAACAAGGTAATCAAGGCATTTTTTCCAAAAAAGAGTCCATGGTAGAACTTCAGACATTACCACAAAGTAATGAAATACGTGTGTCAAGGCACCTTTAAAATATTTAACACTGAGTAGTACATTAGAACATATCTAACAGTTACTTTAGAAACAGTCGTTTTGTGTTAACGTGTGTTCTTTCTCCAAATCTCAGCTAACAACGTGTGTTTCTACGGAGAGTGTTCGTACTACTGCTCTACTGAGCACGCTCTGTGCGGTAAACCCGACCAGATAGAAGGATCTCTGGCGGCCTTCCTCCCAGACTTAGCCCTCGCCAAACGCAAGACCTGGAGGAACCCGTGGAGACGCTCCTACCACAAACGCAAGAAGGCAGAGTAAGAGTAATCGACCCTGCACTCAGACAGTGCTGCGTTCACTGAATGAAGCAGACACAGAGGGATTCACTGTTAAGTCCTGTAGGTTCAGCTTTCAGAGGATATATTTTACACTCCCTGTGCCAGGGACAATAACTCATGAGAGCTGAGCAAGAGCTCTGTGGTGTGTAATATCACGTAAATCAAGTCAACGCCGTCTGGCATCCAAGTAGAAAAAAACAACCTGTAAAGATTATGCCACGGAAGAAAACATTTAATTGCAATCTTATTAGTTTCCCAAAATCATATCAAGAAAAAATTGGAGGGAAAAAAAAACATGTTAAAAGGCGAAACAAATTGGATTTTGATGACCCATGAATTCTAATGAATTAAAAATGTGTACAAGATGTTTACGTGATATTTTCTTCAGATGGGAGGTGGACCCGGACTACTGCGAGGAAGTCAAACAGACTCCGCCGTATGACAGTGGGACACGACTGCTGGACATCATGGACATGACCGTCTTTGACTTCCTCATGGGTGAGTTGCTATGTCCCATGGTGGTCTAAGCACCGGTTCAGAGGTCAATAATGGAGAATATTGGGCAACACAGTATATAACACACAGTAAGTGTACTACAGTATATGTACTGAATTGTTTACTTTTATTCCAACACAGGAAACATGGATCGCCACCACTATGAGACGTTCGAAAAGTTTGGAAATGAGACCTTTATCATCCATCTGGACAACGGCAGAGGGTGAGCCCCTGCGTTGTTACTCAAGGGGTTATAATACAAAAGATTGTCAGAACTGATTGTCATTCAGAACTGTGCTACTTTCATTATTACGCTTGTTGGTTCCTCTGTAGTGTATATCTCCATACAAATAATAACCAATGAGAGAATTAATTAATTAATTAGGTGTCTCAATGTTCAGAAATTTTGAATCATTTAGGAGGCCGTCTACAACTTCAAACTATAACACTTTCTTTCTTTTTTTAAATAATGCCTAAATTTAATGATAAAGATGCAGTTAAGCTAAAGAAACCTGCCTACTGTACCTTTGCTATGCTGCTCATGGTTACCTGCAGATTTACTGGATGATTTATAATCATTTGAAAACTCAGCCAACACATTAAGGTTAATAAGTTATAGATGCAATGGGAGTGAATGGGGGCTTGAAAAAAATCATTAGGCTTTAATGCATTACAGTATAGAATTAATAAACTAAATGTCATCATCAATGAACTTACATTTGTAATGCTGAACATTTTAAATTTGAGTTTGACCTATTCAATGGCTGATAATATCTAGATAGTTAAAAAAGCATTTAAAAAATACTTTTTTAAAGGAATAGCTCATTAAATTGTGCGCGCTGACCAACTAGCGCACAACAATAGTCAACCTGTCACTGGCTTAGTCTGTCATACCCATGTGCTTCAAGAAGTCTACCATCATTCATGTGCCCAAGGAAACCAGACCATCCTGCCAGACCACACACAAACACA
>NC_045753.1:23363594-23367572 GCF_008692095.1 Etheostoma spectabile
CACACACACACACACACACACACATGCTGCCTTGTGATGTATCATGCACAAGTTGAAGGAGCTTACAGATTACATTTCAATGGAATTGGACCTAGTAAAATTAATTGATTGGTTGATTGATTGCTCAAACTTTTGCTCAATATTTTATGAAAACCGCATACAATTATGCATGAATAAATGTATCAATTAGAAAGAAAATTATCAATCTTGCATAGGGAAATTCACATTTTCCCTCTGCTTGGTATAGTTATTACCCACAGGCCTGAAATACACACTGAAATACAAACTGGCATCTTTCCAGCTACCAATCCACGCTCCAACCAGCAACCTTCCGGTTCCCAACCCAAATCCTTACAGAATGAGCTACTGCCACCCCACATTTATGTACATACACTTTTGAAGTTACATGTGAGCAAAAAAAGGCGCTGAAAAATCAATTGAATTGAATCACTGATCAAAACCGAGACTCTGTCAAAGTTGCAGGCAAACAGCAAATTTGGTCAACAGCAGAGGAGACTATTTTCAAACCATCGATGCTTCTGTGTTCCCCCCTAGCTTTGGAAAGCACTCCCACGACGAGACATCCATTCTGGTGCCGTTGACCCAGTGCTGCAGGTAAGGTCTTCTTTGCTGGTGTTTTTTTTATGTTGCTTGATAAGAAGGATGCAATAGCTTTATTGATCTATTGATCTCAGTGCAGAAAAGAAGCAGGAATTTCACATGTGATCAGTTGGCTGTTTACATTAGGAGTATTGCCGTGCATATGGTATATGTGCAGGAAGCCACACTGACTGTTTTCCCCCCCTCGCTGCGCTCTTTCTGCAGGGTAAGGAAGTCGACCCACTTGCGTCTGCAGCTGCTGGCTAAGGAAGAATACAAGCTGTCCATGCTCATGGCAGAATCCCTAGTGAGGGACCGCCTCAGTCCCATCCTTATCCAGCCACACCTGGATGCCATGGACCGACGACTACGCCAGGTCAGTGCTCCATACTCAGTTTATACAGGGGCCATGTTGGATTTTGTCTTTTTTTTTTATTCAAACCTTTAAAGGAATAGTTCAATGTTTGGGGATTATGTATTAGGGCTGCAGCCAAAGCTTAATTGAGTGATCTATAAAATGTCAGAAAATGGTGAAAAATGTGTTTTCCAAAGCCCAAGAGGACGTCCTCAAATGTCTTGTTTTTACCACAACTCAATTGTATTCAGTTTACTGTCTCAGGGGAGTGAATAAACTGGAAAATAGTCACATTTAAAAAGCTGGAATCTGAGAATTTTTCCTTTTTAAAAAAAATGACTCAAACCAATTATCAAAATAGTTGGCAATTAATTTAATAGTTGACAACTAAACGATTCATCTGTGTGTAGTCACTTTCCTGCAGAGAGTAAGGTACTCTAGGAACTCTTGGCAAGAAAGTAAATTACCCAAATGTTGAACTATTCCTTAAAAATGTCACTTATTGGTCCTCTTTAAACCTTCTTTGACCTCTCATAGTGACTACAAACCAATTTCTTCTTGATTCAATACCTATACCTTTTCTCTTGTCTGCTAGGTGCTGAATGTGCTGTCAGAATGCATCGAAAAGGAGGGCCACAGTTACGTTGTAGAGGACGACCTCCAGGGACACCATGGGACAGACCACGCCCACACCGGCCCGCGACGAAGGTAGCTGTCTGGGGGCGCTGGCGGCTGGATAGGACTGACTTCCTGGGGATGGGAGATCCGGTCCTTCTCTTAAAACTGGACTGACATCCTGTAACACAGATGAGCTCCATCTGTACAGAATTTTTTCAGAGGGCTTGTTTTTCTTTCTTTCTTGCTGAACTTCCAGGGACGCCCGTCTGCCTGAGGTTTAACACAAGCTGTCTGGAAGTGGAAGCCTGCTGGATAGGACTGGTCTTTGACAAACAAGTGCAATGACTTGAACGGCACAGACGCTCGCAGGTGACGTCGAACACTTCTGGATGGATCTGGGGCCGGGTTACAAACTAAACTGAACCGACCCCGTCCCTGGCCTCACCTAGACTCCTTAAAATATCCAACCCTGACTCGGACCCACCGCAGCACTACCAAACCATGAAAGTCTTGCAAGAGACGCCTTCTCTCTGTCTTGGTTAGGACCCTTTTTTTGAATTCAGTGAATTCTGAGGGACTTGTAAAGAACCTCCCGACGATCCTCCCCGCCCCCCCACACACTCTCTCTTCACAAGCTGAATAACAGTATGTGTTTATACGTATCGTTGGTATTGCAAGTGTTTCGGTTGAACATTCCCGGTGGTGGAGTAGGTGGAGGTGGAGGTTGATTTCCTGTCGTCTTAATGATAAAAAAATGTGTTATTGATCCGCGGAAAAATGTTTTATTGCATAGTGTCTTTTATTTCTCCTTTGATTTCTGCTGAGCTTCTACCATTGGGATTCAAGATGGAAAAATTTGATTGGAGTGCAGGTTTACTCCTGGATTTGTCCGTTAATTTCGCCCATAAATGTTACTTGTACTTGAGAGAGTATTTATTAAAATTCATATTTATTCTTTGAGATGAATACTAATCCATTTCTGTTGACGATTGCAACTGTGGAATTGACATCACAGTGGTGCACTTCTTCATTTGTCCCCTAGAGGGCAAACTGAGCACATGGAGGAAAAGTAGCTGCCAGGTTTGTGCCTCTCTGTTAAGTTACCCCTCTCCAGTCCAAGTATCAAACTCGCTTTCAAATTGCTTTAATGAAGCCATCACAAGTCTTGATTTTTGACATTTAACACATTTTCATCCAACTACTGTTTCCGTTTCAATGCAACAGATACGAGATTAAAGTTATGGTACCAAAAGCCAAATGTGACGCTTATAGTTTTATATTATTGTTTCTTTGTAATATATTTGATGTCCAGATGTTGCTGTTGTGGAGAGATTATTTTTCAGGATGTATATTTCATTCATTACCAACAGCTGATAGCTTTTATCTGTTAACGATTCAGTCGCCGGCTGAAAGTTAATATATACAGTAGGAAAATCTAGTGCCTGTGCAATGATAGAAATACTTGAATGTCTGGTTTCATAGCGGAAAGGTTTCAACTCCTCCCAGGTACGAGCTATAGGTCAGATATGGAGGTCTACATATATGTGTGTGCTGACTCCATCTGTTCCATAAAGGGTTCTATTCTACAGTCAGCGTTTCCATAGTCCTGTGTTAGGTCAGTACTCTGTGTGTGTGTGTGTGTGTGTGTGTGTGTGTGTGTGTGTGTGTGTGTGTGTGTGTGTGGATCCACGGAGAACCTTGAGATGATGTTCCTAAAGTGAAAATGCTTCATTTTTTATTCAACTCTGTTTGAGTGGAATTTTTTTTTTTTCTTTCAGTTCTTTGCATCATGGTAAAAGTGCAATAAAACAAAATAGGCAGAATATCATAGTGTGTCTGTTTTTTTTTTTTAATCATCATTGTATTTGTTTAAAACACATCTTTCATGGGAGATAATCCGTGTATAGTTGTTCAACCACAGAGTCCTTACAGCCTGTAAAGCGATGCTGCTTAAGGAGGAAGCTGCACCTCGATATCCCTAAGGAAGGAGCTATCTTGACAGGCTGAGTAGTACATCACATGACTAGTAAATTGACTTGGACATGTAAAATGGGATGTCTACCCTTTAAAGCAGTGGGTCCCCACCTTTTTCCTTATGGATCTCTGATTTATCATTGAGTAAATTGACAACGCCTGACTAATTGACATATACTATGGATATTTCATATTATGTTTAATGCAATTCCAATAATGGCACAGAAGAACTGATAAGCTGTGCATTTGACATAGTTTATATCCGTGACCTTCCACTTCCGGGATTGCTCCGTTGCCGCCGGAAATTCCGCCGTGTGTCCTTATTTTCGGGCCAAGATGTCCGTTACGTTGCTGCTTTCTTTGTGTTGTAATTTTAAACTCCTGTGGATTTCTGAGGTCTATGGTTACCTGGTCCTCAGATCTCTGCAGGG
>NC_045753.1:23367582-23380613 GCF_008692095.1 Etheostoma spectabile
CAGCTAGCTAGACTATCTGTCCAATCTGAGTTTTCTGATGCATGACTTAAACAACTTTTAAAATAAGGTCCTTCCCGAGGCTTTTTTTGCAGTGGCACCGTTGCTCTGTCCGGTGTTTAGCACCGCCCCGCCTTAGCAGCGCTGTGAAGGAAGGTCTGGCAACGCGAGACTATCCCAAATGATAACTGCCAGAGGTTTGTGTAGGAGTGATTATGATGAATTTTAAGCAGATTCTTTCCTGTGAATATTGCATCAGAGACAGGTTTTTTTCTTATTTTTTAAGGAACTTTAATAAAATTCTCTGTATGTTGTCCAATTTTTAACAATCACTTAATATGCTTCTTCTTTGACCAATTTTGAATAACGATTTGTTTTCTGATGTGTTTTTTGCTGGACAATAGTTCATTGATTAGTCAAGTTTTCACATCATGTAAATTACATACTGGACCCCGATTGGCTCTAAACTAGTTGTGATGTCACTAAATCATCTCCTATGTACTACACTCAGAGAAACCTTCCCCTTTAACAGATGGATGTTAAAGCCAGTCTTCATCTTCCTGCACAGCGAAGCTCAAACATCCAAATTAGTCACAATAAACAAAATGCATTTTTTAGTGACGCTTTACAGCTATAGCCTTACATTTGAAGAAATCCCAATCAGATTGTCAAATTTGTGGATAACTGAATATTTAAGGCAAAGATTTTGTCAATTTTTTGTATTGATTTTTTCTTTTGAACCAAGTAAAATAAAAAACGAAAATTTAAAAAAAAAAACGGTTAATTTACTAGTCATGTGATGTTGTAATTGTTGTTGTTTTTCAGCTCATGGAAACTGGAGTCCATGTCATCCAAAAATAATGGGAAATCAGGCATTTGATTGGCAAAAGTCATTCTCTTGTGAAAAATGCAGCACAATGACAAAATGTGTAATTCAAGTCAATTTTATTTCTAAAGCGCCAAATCACAACAACAGTTATCTCATTGTGCGATGTTATTAGCTCTAATCGAGATAAACACAACAGACCCCATGAGTCCGTGTGGCTGGTGGTTTGGCTGCGTACAGGCGATTACAGGCCTCCTCTGGTTCTGATTCGACAGAGAAGGGTGGCAGTGAGGACGGCTGCACAGTACAGTGCAAAGGGAAATGGCCCTCAGCCCCGGCTCTGTGCACAAGCATGTTTACAGTTCCAAGTGCACTGTTGTGTTTTGATAACCTTTCCTCGCAGAACAGCCCCCGGAAAAGCTACTTGTTGGTTTACATAAATGCATGCGCACACCCGCACACACACACACACGCACACACGCACGCACAGGCAGACTATGAATGGAGGAAGTCTGAGACAAGCATCAGAGGGACAGAGAGGGACCAGAGGAGAACTGAGGGCTGTAATCACGGAGGCCGGGTTGCCGCAGACAGGACGCCAAAGGAAGCCTCGTCATGGGAGTGAGCCACGAGGTGCTTATCTGATCTCAGTTCAGACCAACCTAATACGCTGACCTCCTCTTCTCCTCTGTTGGTCTGTTTCAGGGCCAGTTCTAGCCTGCTATATTAGAGTGGGGTGGTAGAAAAATAGGTGGGGAACCTGGGCGGTTTCTCAAAGGTCAACTATCGTCCTCATAAATCCACCCGAGTTAAGAATGCCGAATTAAAGAAAGCGGAAGGTGGAGTCAGGGCCATCCGGCGGAATATTGGCAGCACCTGAGCAATTTGACAAAGACCTAACATAATATAATTGCTTCTTGAAACATACTATTTTATGCTTTCAGCATTCTATAGGATGACATTTTTATAACTTCATTCAACATATGATTGCTCTTTGTATGTTCAACAAACTATACTATAACTTTTTATGTCATTTTTGACACTTTTTTTGACATCCTATACTGACATCCTGACTTTTTATGGTTGTTTTTTTTACATACTATGCTATGATTTTGTTAGATTTTTTTCGACTTACTAATCTATGACTTGCATGTTTTTCAACGTACTTTACTATCACTTTTTTCAACATACTATGACTTTTAGGATTTTATCGACAAACTACAGTGTATTGTTAATTTTTTTCAACGCACTATAACTATTTTAGTACTTTTTTCAACAAAACGATACCTTTTTTTAAAAACACGGTGACTTTTTCTGAATTTTTTTGACACACTATAGTATGACTTTTTTTGACATGCTAAGTGTCAGTCAGGAGGTTCAAGGAGTGGACGGTGGTCACCAGTAGGTTAAGGACACTGACTGGGGACGTTAAGATGCAGGTTCAAACCGTGCCTGATATTGTTTGGCTGACATATGACTTTCATGAGTTTTTTGACATACAATACTATTACCTTTTTTCACATTTTATGCTATGAATTTTTCATGACATTTTTCAACATACTATAGTATGACTTTTTTGACATTCTAAACTATGACTTTTTTTTAACAATTTAGAGCATACAGTACCATAACCTTTATTAGACTTTTTAAATCGTTCAATACTATACCTTTTTTGACATATTATACCATGACTTATTTCAATGTAGTGTACTGTGACTTTTTTTGAAATATTATACTCTGACATTTTTTATAATTTTTTGACGCTCTTTATTATGACTTTTTTCATGACTTTTTTTGACACATGACACACATGACACACATGTTTTTTTCAACATACTATACTGTGACTCTTTTTCTAACATCTTTTTGACATTCTACACTGACTTTTTTTAACGTACTATACTATTCTTTTGTCAACACACTGTAGTGAGACCTTTTTAAGACTATACTATAACTTTTTATGACTTTTATCAACATACTATACTAGGACTTTTATGATTTTTTCCACATGCTATACCATGACCTTTTTAGAGTTTTTTTAATACTATACTATAACTTTTATGACATATTATACTATGACTATACGTTTTTTTCAACATACTATACTATACATTTTTTTTTATTATTTCCGACACGCTATACTATGACATTTATCAACATACTATACTATGACTTTTATGATTTTTTCGACATACTATACTAGGACTTTTTTAGATTTTTTCATACTATACTTTAACGTTTTTTGACATATTGTACTATGATTGTACGTTTTTTCAACATACTAATCTATGACTTGCATGTTTTTCAACGTACTTTACTATCACTTTTATCTATACTATGAATTTTTGTCACTATTTTCAACATGCTACACTATGACCTTTATCAACATAATATACTTTAATTTTTTTATGACTTTTTTGACATACTATACTGTGAGTCTTTTTTGACTTGTTTTGACATGCTGTACCATGACTTTTTTTTAAATACTATTCTATGACTTTTCAATGACTTTTTTTTTTACATATTATACTATTTATTCCTTTTGATTTTTTTGACATACTATGACTTTTTCACTTTTTTTTCAACATACTATACTATGACTTTTTATGACTATTTTCCACATGCTATACTATGACTTTTTATGACTATTTTCAACATGCTATACTATGACTTTTTATGACTATTTTCCACATGCTATACTATGACTTTTTATGACTATTTTCAACATGCTTTACATTACTTTTTTCGACATACTAAACTATGACTTTTTAATGATTTTTTTACATATTATTCTATATACTACTTTTGATTTTCAACATAATACACTATGACTTTTATAATTTTTTGACATACTACGTCATGACTTTTTTTGACACACTAAACTGTGACTTTTTTCATGACTTTTTTCGACTATGACTTTTTTTCGACATACTATACCACGACTTTTTAAAATGTTTTTAATATGATGTTCATGTTTTTTCGACATACTATACTGTGACTCTTTTTTTTTAACATCTTTTTGACATTCTATACTGACTTTTTTCGACATACCACACTATGACTTTTTTAATTTTATTCGACAGACTATACTATCAATTTTTCATGTTTTTTCAACACGATGTACTAGTACTTTTATCGACAGACGACAGACTTTTTTAGCATACAAAACTATAACTTTTTCCAACATACCAAAATATCACTGTCATGTTTCTCTTCAAAATAACCATGCTGTATTTCTTTTTTGATTTTTTTCGACATACTATACTATGACTTTTATGATTTTTTCAACATACTATACTATGACCTTTTTAGATTTGTTTGAATACTACACTATGACTTTTTCAACATATAATACCATAACTGTACATTTTTTCAACGTACTATGCTATACATTTTTTTGACTATTTCCGACATGCTATACTGTGACTTTTATCAACATACTTCACTATGAATTTTAGGATTTTATCAACATACTATGCTATGACTTTTTTAGATTTCTCTATACTATAACGTTTTTTTGACATATTATACTATGACTGCACGTTTTTTCAACATAATATACTATGAATATTTGTGACTCTTTTCAACATGCTACAACATGACCTTTATCAACAACAATGATTTTTTCATTACTTTTTTTTACATACTATACTACGATTTTTTTTTTTACATTTTAGAACATACTGTACTATGACTTTTATTGACATATTATAGTATAACTTTTTAAAAATATTTTGGACTTTTTCATGACTTTTTTCAACACACTATACCATGACTTCTTTGACAGACTAGGTGTCAGTCCGAGGTCTATAGAGTAAAAGTTTCTGGACCCTTCTGTACATCAGAGTGGAAGAGGGTCCAGTGGTTACAACAACAACAAATTTCAACCTTGTGATCCTAAAAAGCTGTACGTGCCAATTCCGACTTGAGAATTTACGACATCGTCCATGGAGGATCAACTTGCGAATTTCTGAATTTACACCATCATGCGCAGAGGAGGAAACAAAGAACACGCAAGTCCCACTGAGCCCAGATAGTTAGCTTGATGGGCACTTTGTTTTAGTTATCACTTTGAATGTATGTATTTAGTGGTCAGCAGACTGCTCAGCTGACTCTGCAGGTGATGGAGGAACTGATCACGTGACCGTCACCTGCATATTATATATCAGTAAAACTGCCTTCTTAAGGCTTTTGATTAAACCATCTGCATTCTTTAATTTCCAAGCTTTTACCCTAATAAAAATCAATTAAAGTTGTTTTTAAACCTTTTTAATCATTTTTTTGGGACATTCTATGTACTATGACTTTTTACGACTTTTATTGACACACTGTGACAAATTAGGGAATTGAGGACCCAAATGCTAGACAGGCAGGCGGGAGAGTTTGTTGTTGAGGATTTATTAACAAAAACAGGAACACGGAAAAGGGCGCACAGAGACAGGGAAAACCTCACAGAGGAAGACCGAACGCAGGGAGGAGTCAAAACGCTGGCAAGCAACAAACATATTTTATTATGACTTTTTATGATTTTTTTTGACACACTATGCTATGACTTTTTTCAACAATCAATAATATGACTTTTTAAAATCTTTTTTCAACATACCATATTATGACTTTTTTTTATGACTTTTCTTAATTCAATTCAATTGTATTTATAGTATCAGATCATAACAAGATAGAGTAGGTCTAGACAACACTCCATAACACTTACAAAGACCCAACAATTACAGTGATTTCCCCAAGAGCAAGCATTTAGTGTGAATAAGTTCCTTTTAGAGAGAAACCTCGGATTGACCCAGGCTCTTGGTAGGCGGTGGCTGACGATGCCGGTTGGGGGTGTGATGAACAGCGGCAATAATAGTAAAATAAAAAGATAATGGAACTGTGACTAGAAATAGTAGTTTTAGTAGTTCATGGTATAGCTGGGCACTGCAGGGCATCACAGGGTGTAGCAGGACGTAGCAGGGCGTGGAGCAGGACCACGCCAAAAGCTGCAACCATAATTTAGGGACCACCCTAATCCAAGGAAAGCTGCTGGGGGACAGAAAACATGAGCGCTCCCAGAAATTAGCTCCCCGGAGCTAGGTTAGTAACAAGCATTTCTGGGACATGGAAGCACACATATGGAAAGGGAGAGGAGAAAAAAGCTCAGTGTGTCAGAGGAAGGAAGTCCCCCGGCTGTCTTAAACTATAAGAGCTGGTGCAAGGAAGACCTGAGCCAGTTCCATGAGGGTTGGTAGATGAGTCTTAGACATACTGTACTATACATCTTTTTTAACATACTATACTATGACTTTGTTATGGCTTTTTTTCAAAAACAATTGACATTTTTCAACATACTCTATTTTTTAATTTTAGGACTTTATATTTTTAAAATATGCTTGAAAGAATCAAAAGTTCAGTACAGTACAACTACAACTCAGTACAAGTATGAACACTTACAGAACACTCACACTGTTTGTTAGATCTGTGTTGCTCCATCAGAGTGCAAGCAGCATTTTGCTGTTGTACTTTTAAGTATCTTATGTAGGCTACTGTTATTTTGTATTCTAATCCAAAGAAATACATCATATTTTGTAAAGTCACCACATTTTTTGTTATGTTAAATCTTAATTTGTAAAGTAAGCTATACTGCAGCTGTCAAATTATTCATTATAATAAAGAAATAAAAAATAAATAATGTGGTATTTTGCATATTTCTCAACATTGTGGTGCAGTGTTAAGTGCTGTGAAACTACTCAAGTTCCTCAAATTCTTACTTAATACAGTCAGACGAGGAGAAAAAAATCATTAAGATGGATACACGACGACACTGATGTCAATCCTTGCTTCAATGCTTCAAGATGCACTACAGCTTTGTATAAAGCCACTAAAAAAAAAAATCTGGGCCTGCACCTAAAATGTAGTACAGCGTTGACCTTTCAGCTGCTTCATTAGTCTGTCAGAAATAAAGAGAGAATAGCTTTAATGTTTTCTGTGTAGACAGATGTAGCGCCTGTAGGCTCCTCCTGCACCAGCGCGGCCACACACAGAGGACTGGTAGACCTCAGGCTGTTTTCCCGGCCTTGGTCGTCTCACGGGAGATCTCCAATTGCCTCGTTTGGATCCCTTCAAAATACACATCTCCCTGTTTCATAGACACGGAAACAATTTATAGCCATTATAGAGCATTATAGATAGCATCTCCAAAACTTCCCGTTGTTGACTAAACGTCTGCCAGCGCGGACGCACATTCAAACACACACACACACACACACACGCACACACACACACACACACGCACACACACACACACACACACACGCACACACACACACACACCAAAGAGTTAACAGTGATAAAAAAGAACACAAAGATGCAAAGGATTTTGTTTGTTGGTTTGGGGATAGCTGTTTTAAGTACAGTTAGAGAGATTAGGCTATAAAAGAGGCCAAATTAAACATGAAGGCGGCCCAGTAGACCACCCAGAATCCTGTCCAGCACAATGAGGACCTGGCTGCTACTGTGAGACCGCCTAGCCAAGCTTGGTCCAGTCAAGGTTAAAGAGCGCTCTGATCTCACTTCAGTAGCTGTGTACAGGTGTGGAGGAGTGCAGGTATACATGAAAACAAACTGATATAAATCCTTTTGTTTCTTCGGAAGGAGCTACCTGAAATCTGATAGCTTGCCTCACGTTATATCACTTGAGTCAGCGGCAGTTGTGGCTGAAGACCATGAGTTTTTTTTTTAAACTGAAGGTGTGGAGTTTAGCAGACCTCTGTAGCCCGCTCCTCATCTCTGCTTGATGCTGGCGTCTCAAGGCTACATTAGTAGCTACAAGCACAACACACCTGCATCCCCAGTCTTTTGGTTGAAGTCCATTGTGGGTAATGTAGGAGTCAAGTTGTCAAGGAAGAAGAAAGTGTGGAATAAAAAAAGACAGTATATATGGCTTTGTTGCATATGCTGTCCATTGTGAGCATGACAACATTTTAGAAGTGCAATGCTAAATCTGTGGAGCTGCTTTTAAAGGGTTTCTCTGATTCGGATCAGGATCTGGAAACTGACCAAAGACAGCCTCAAGTCATTGCTCAACAAGGGCCAAGAGCCCCCACAGCCCAGAGTTGTTGTAAACTGCTGAAAATACAGATATGAAAGGGAACAAAGTAACCTGCTCAGCCGGCCCAGCCCAACAGCTCCATGTACATTGCCCAGGGCAGTTTTGATGCACTGAAGCCCACTGGCTGTTTCCTGTTGGCTGGATCTACACTTCAGAGGGAAAACATCCTTCTCCTCCTTCTTCTTCTTCTTCTTCTTCTACAAAAACAGCTGTAGGTGTTGGTTGTTGCTTTACGGAACAATAGTTCTTCAGTAGAAGAAAAAAAAAAAAACCTTGTCAACAAAGATAACAGAACAAAGCATTGTCACACAGATAAAGCATCTAAAACATTTGAATAAATGTCCTTGGCACTAATTTAAAACTGATACTTTTTGTCGGGATTGAATGCCTACTTTTAGTACGCTACAGTTCACTTATTTCAATTAGGTAAACATTTAAATGCTGGGGTCTTTAAAATGTAAGATTGAAGCATATTTTTAAATATGGTATTGTCTACACAAAACAGCATCATTTGAAAGATGACATACAGTAGATCAGCTGGTGACAAAGTAAATATGAGACCGGCAATCAAAAACAAACGGAGATTTGTGAATGTTGAAATGTGAAATGTGGGCGTCAGAGAGGTGGTCCTGATGGTGGAGGGGAGTAGGGGGGGCTGGAGGCGGCCGTCAGCAGCACAGCTCAGACATGGGTGTCAGCTGCTTGCCGAGCAGAGCAGCAGGACAGGGGGTTGCTGCTGGGCTTTGGCCAGGAGAGTCTGACGAGCCCAACACTTCGGATCCCACATCCGACTCCTCAAAGTGTAGCCATGTTTGATAACTCCAACTACCCCTTCAACTGTTTTAACTACGATGGAGACGGATACCCTTCCTCCAGCACGGACGAAGAGAAGAAAATGTGTAGACCCGCTTACAGGTATGGACCATGTTCATTTTGAACGTAACTTCATGTGTCCATGTAACTTTTGTCCGCCCGTATATCACATACATCCAGTAAGTTTTAAAACATCTGATATACAGTAATTATATTTCTCTTCTTCTTTTCAAATGCGTTTGATTTGAGCTTTTTTTTTTTTTTTTACCTCTCCAAGTTTGACAGTTTTGGCAAAACAAAACAAAAACATATTTTGTAGTTTTACCGGCGTACACAACATGTACATTCTGTATAATAAAGTGGCTTTCAAAATAAAACTAATCACACAAAGTATTTGTGTGATTAGAGGGAGCTTTTAGAGGGAGGCAGTTAGATTGAAAGGATACAGCTGAGTCTTATTTATACAGTGGTTTTATTTCTAGTAGGTTGTATTGTTTCCCTTTGATGGTTAATCTTCTGTTATTATTGGATTTTCTGTAATTATCCACATATTTTGATTTTCATGATTATTTGATAGACTTTTGTCAGGGTTGTAAAACAATATAAATGGAAATATGTTTTTATACAGCAGCCTGGTTTCTTGTGACTGCATTCATCTGTTCAAATATAATTACAGATAATATTCAAAACCTTCCATTCCATCCTCACTAAGTTAACCATAATGTTCTGTTTATATATATATATATATATATATATATATGTGTGTGTGTATATACACAAGGTTTTGATAAGTTCAGAAGAAAAGAAAAAATGTTCAAGGGAAATACTTGGTCGATCTTTTTTTTGGTTAACATTTTTTCACATGAATGTCAACAAAATATCAAGGTCACAAGCCTGCATGACGCGTGGGCTGATGAAAGTGTGTGTGTGTGTGTCTGTGTGTCAGCTACATAGCTCTGATAGCCATGGCCATCCAGCAGAGTCCCGAGCAGCGGGTCACTCTGTCGGGCATCTATGAGTTCATCATGAAGAGATTTCCTTACTACCGCTCCAACCAAAGAGCCTGGCAGAACTCCATCAGACACAACCTGTCTCTCAACAGCTGCTTCATCAAGGTAGGGGACACTGGGAAACGATCTCACCTTGACAGGATAGTAAAGTGGTGTGTGCCTGAAAGAGGAAAATTGACTTAAGGAATCAATTTTTTATCATTGTGAATTATTATGAATTATTTCCCCTTAAAAAAAAAAAAAAAACTTTTTAGCTTTGTATCTAGTAGAAAACAAGTAGATTGTTGTAGTTTAGTGTTCTTTTTATTTTTAATGATAATAATAAGAAGAAATTCATTTCAGTTTATTTTTATTTACGAAAAGGGGACAGTGCAAATTAATAAAACGCATGATTTTCCATGGGTTAAAAAATGCCAGAATTAGCCACAAAGCTATTTTTTTTATCTGTAAAAATAAACAAAAAGACAAAAAGAAAGACAAGTGAAACAAAACCTGGCACAAAACAGCAGAAGCAAAAAGAAATTGCAACAAAACCGAGCACAACGCAGAACTTAACTCAAGACAAGACACAGCGAGGAAGCAAAAAGATACACAACAGAGCATAGGGTGCAAAGGTTAGACCAGTCGAAGCAAAATCGTTTTAGTATTTCTTTTTTTTGTTTTTACATTTTTAATCATTATTAAGGAATTTTGATGTTTCCCACAGGTTCCCAGGGCAGAGGGCAATGAGAAGGGAAAAGGAAACTACTGGACTTATGCCACCGGCTGTGAATCCATGCTCGACCTTTTTGAAAACGGCAATTTCCGACGTCGCCGGCGCAGGAGGAACATGAAAATGGGCTTACGTGATTCAGGAGAAACCCCTTTCCACCATTCGGAGAGCCACAGCAATCAGCAGGTACCCTCAGCTCGGCACCCGGAACCCGACTCCACCCTCTGCCCTTTGAACCCTGAGAGGCCGAGGCCGGGCCCCCGGCAAAACCACCTCATCCCTAACCCCGCCCAGCAGGGCAAACCAGAGTCAGAGATCAAGTTTAGCATTGACTACATCCTGTCCACTCCAGATCCACCCCTGCCCGGGTTCAGATCCTCCCACGGGCCCGTTCACATAGGCCCCACAGGACCTTCCATACATGTCCTGGAGCCACAACATCTGAACCTGCACTTCTGGACTCTGTAAGAAAAGAGGAAAGCAGAGGCTGAATTTATTCAGTCTAATTTATTCTTGTTGGTGTCCAAAAATGGGAAGTACTGTAAGGAGACTCAAACACAGAAGAAAAAACTCCACAGAAGGAATTTTATTGACTTGAAAAGAATGACAACATAAATGAGGAAAAAAAGTATAGAGGTACAGTATTGTGTGATGGTATAGATGGAATACAGTCAAAAGAAAGCATCATGCTGACTAAGAACTCATCCAAAAGATAAAATGGGAAGTATACAGTAAAGCGTTCATATATTCTCAATATACTGTACGTGCAGTGCTGACATAGACTAGGTTCTCTACATGTATATACACAGGAGCTGTGAGCACACGTTTGACGTGTTTAAAAATGCATTCAAAATCTGATCAGGCAAAACAAGTGTCACTGGATTATCATCAGATCAGATGATTGGTTGGTTGTTCTTCATAAAAAAAGTTTTTTTTCAGATGATTTTCCCTGTTATTCATTTGGCCGCCTGTTAAACCTGAACATGATGTATGTATCTATGTATGTTCTCGTTTTATTTCTCCTACATTAGTTTAGTGAATGAGTTCAGCAGCACAAAGATCCCCTTTCTGAACAGAGACTAATATTTCAGTCTTATAAAAACAAAACAAAAAAATAATCAATTTCCTTGTTAAATATGTCATTCTAAAAATACTAAAATTCTGTCTTTCCCCTCTCCATTATTGAGAAATTTTCAACGTGCTAGTATATTTTTGTCCTACTTCACTGAAAAGTCCATTCACCAGTGTTCATATGTATGCTGTCCACATAAGAAATGTGTATTTCTACATATTGAACCATGGACCACATCCGAACCACTTGTGATGTCTCAAAGTCATTCTTGTACTTTCACATCCCGTTTCGTCCTCCAGCAGATGGATACAATTAGAGTGAAGACAACTTTCCAGTGTCTAACTTCGCACATACGCCAACCTGCACAGTGATGCTCAGACATCCATGTAAAAGCAGGAACAAGGGAATCACATTTCTCATTTTCTGAAAATGACAAACAACTTTGACAGAAAAAAACAAATTATTTGTTTTAATTAGCATGTAGCTTGACATCCTTGTAGTTTTCTCAACATTCAAAGTGTAATAGATCTATTATCAAACCACACACAGTGGGAGCAACAGCCATCACAAAGTGTTCATGAGGTATTCACGTGACGCCTGCATACCTTTTCTCTTTCTGCAAGTGTTTTCTAACAAAGTTGGCCACAGACCTTATTGACATGTCACACTAGGAAAAGCATGGAATCAATGATGGCTGAATTCCATTCAGCTGCTTCAGTTACAGGGTCCTGTGCATCCCAAATCCCTAGAACATTACTTTTACTCAACCTACTATACAGTACTGTGCACACTACATCAAAGTATACAGTTTTAGCAGTTTAAAAAAAACACACTAAAACTAAAAAAATCCATACTTTACAATTTAGTTCTACAAGGAAATGGTAGATGATGTGCAATGTTGTCATTCATTCAGTCAAACTGGGACTCCATGCTACACACTAATCCGGTTTCACGCAAAACAGACAGTATGCGCACTAAAAAAACACACCTGATCATGAGTATGCTGTTAATCTCCCACAACGCAATGCACACACATAAATGGAGGAGCAGAAAGAAATTAAAACTAGATTTAGATGATGGTGATAGTTCATCAGAAAACAAAAACTTGACTTTATGTTTAATTGAGAATGTATTTATTAATTGAGTATGCTGACGGCATTAAAACGTCATAGTATAACAAGTAGTATATAATATACATTAGATTGTAGCATGTAATTGCAAAAAAGTCAGTGTTTTTTCTAGCACTCACAATAATTTTTTTTTTCCAGATGGTCCATGTCCTTTGTGCCTTGCATTGTGGGAGAATAGCATCCATTACCAGTAAAATCAAATTTAGTGTGCATGCTGTCTAGTTCAATTTGTCAGTTTTCCAATGTGAACACACAGTCTTAGAATGTACGGAGCATGGATTTGGGCCCAGCTGTTACTGCCATGGCTTACTGGGACATTTGAGCCATGGTAATGCAATGCTTTTGCTACTATGACATGTCATAGTAAAAAAA